>NC_088420.1:6645511-6685511 GCF_034236695.1 Oncorhynchus nerka
AGAACTGACACACAGCACTGACACACACACAGCACTGACACAGCACTGACACACAGCACTGACACACAGAACTGACACGCACACAGCACTGACACACACACACACACACACACACACACACACACACAGAACTGACACAAAGAACTGACACACAGGACTGACACACAGAACTGACACACAGCACTGACACACAGCACTGACACACACACAGCACTGACACACACACAGCCCTGGCACACAGCACTGACACACACACAGCACTCACACACAGAACTGACACACAGCACTGACACACACACAGCACTGACACACAGAACTGACACACACACACACACACAGCACTGACACACAGAACTGACACACAGCACTGACACGCCATCTCTGCCCGCCGTTTATGCACTTGACAACACAGTGGTCACCCAGGCGGAGTTGCTGGGAGATTAAACGATGAAGGAAAGATGAGGTGTTCTTTCCACTTTACTGACACCCTTCTCCTGTCTCCCTTTACTGACACCATTCTCCTGTCTCCCTTTACTGACACCATTCTCCTGTCTCACTTTACTGACACCCTTCTCCTGTCTCACTTTACTGACACCCTTCTCCTGTCTCCCTTTACTGACACCCTTCTCCTGTCTCCCTTTACTGACACCCTTCTCCTGTCTCCCTTTACTGACACTCCTCTTCTACTTTACTGACACCCTTCTCCTGTCTCCCTTTACTGACACCCTTCTCCTGTCTCACATTACTGACACCACTCTCCAGTCTCACTTTACTGACACCCCTCTTCTACTTTACTGACACCCCTCTACTGTCTCACTTTACTGACACCCTTCTCCTGTCTCCCTTTACTGACACCCTTCTCCTGTCTCCATTTACTGACACCCTTCTCCTGTCTCCCTTTACTGACACCCTTCTCCTGTCTCCCTTTACTGACACACTTCTCCTGTCTCCCTTTACTGACACCCCTCTTCTACTTTACTGACACCCCTCTACTGTCTCACTTTACTGACACCCTTCTCCTGTCTCCCTTTACCGACATCCTTCTCCTGTCTCCATTTACTGACACCCTTCTCCTGTCTCCCTTTACTGACACACTTCTCCTGTCTCACTTTACTGACACCCTTCTCCTGTCTCCCTTTACTGACACCCTTCTCCTGTCTCCCTTTACTGACACCCTTCTCCTGTCTCCCTTTACTGACACTCCTCTTCTACTTTACTGACAGCCTTCTCCTGTCTCCCTTTACTGACACCCTTCTCCTGTCTCACTTTACTGACACCACTCTCCAGTCTCACTTTACTGACACCCCTCTCCTACTTTACTGACACCCTTCTCCTACTTTACCTACACCCCTCTCCTGTCTCCCTTTACTGACACCCCTCTCCTGTCTCACTTTACTGACACACCTCTTCTACTTTACTGACACCCTTCTCCAGTCTCACTTTACTGACACCCCTCTTCTACTTTACTGACACCCCTCTTCTACTTTACTGACACCCTCTCCTACTTTACTGACACCCTCTCTACTTTACTGACACCCCTCTGTCTCACTTTAGTCTTCTCCTGTCTCCCTTTACTGACACCCCTCTTCTCATTTTACTGACACACCTCTTCTACTTTACTGACACCCTTCTCCAGTCTCACTTTACTGACACCCCTCTTCTACTTTACTGACACCCCTCTTCTACTTTACTGACACCCCTCTCCTACTTTACTGACACCCCTCTCTAGTCTCACTTTACTGACACACCTCTTCTATTTTACTGACACACCTCTTCTACTCTTTACTGACACCCCTCTTCTACTTTACTGACACCCCTCTCCTACTTTACTGACACCCCTCTCCTGTCTCACTTTACTGACACCCCTCTCCTACTTTACTGACACCCCTCTCCTACTTTACTGACACCCCTCTTCTACTTTACTGACACCCCTCTCCTGTCTCACTTTACTGACACCCCTCTCCTACTTTACTGACACCCCTCTCCTACTTTACTGACACCCCTCTTCTACTTCACTGACACACCTATCCTACTTTACTGACACCCCTCTCCTGTCTCACTTTACTGACACCCCTCCTCTACTTTACTGACACCCCTCTGCTACTTTACTGACACCCCTCTTCTACTTTACTGACACCCCTCTGCTACTTTACTGACACCCCTCTCCTACTTTACAGACACCCCTCTCCTGTCTCACGTTACTGACACCCCTCTCCTACTTTACTGACACCCCTCTCCTACTTTACAGACACCCCTCTCCTGTCTCACTTTACTGACACCCCTCTCCTACTTTACTGACACCCCTCCTCTACTTTACTGACACCCCTCTGCTACTTTACTGACACCCCTCTCCTACTTTACTGACACCCCTCCTCTACTTTACTGACACCCCTCCTCTACTTTACAGACACCCCTCTGCTACTTTACTGACACCCCTCTCCTACTTTACTGACACCCCTCCTCTACTTTACTGACACCCCTCTGCTACTTTACTGACACCCCTCTCCTACTTTACTGACACCCCTCCTCTACTTTACTGACACCCCTCCTCTACTTTACAGACACCCCTCTGCTACTTTACTGACACCCCTCCTCTACTTTACAGACACCCCTCTGCTACTTTACTGACACCCCTCTCCTACTTTACTGACACCCCTCTACTACTTTACTGACACCCCTCCTCTACTTTACAGACACCCCTCTGCTACTTTACTGACACCCCTCTCCTACTTTACTGACACCCCTCCTCTACTTTACTGACACCCCTCTCCTACTTTACTGACACCCCTCTCCTACTTTACAGACACCCCTCTCCTGTTTTCTCTGAGCTCTGCACATGTCCTTGTCCACTCTCCCATGTGATGCATATTTAGGCTTAGTTCTAGCCACCTGGTGTCTGTGTGTGTGAGTGTGTGTGAGTGTCTTTATGCATGTTCAGGGGCAGAACAACATATTTTTACATTGTCAGCTCAGGGATTCAATCTTGCAACCTTTTGGTTAATGTCCCAACACTCTAACCACTAGGTTACCTGCCTCCTCTAACCACCAGGTTACCTGCCTCATCTAACCACTAGACTACCTGCCTCCTCTAACCACTAGGTTACCTGCCTCCTCTAACCACTAGACCTCCTGCCTCCTCTAACTACTAGATTACCTGCCTCCTCTAACCACTAGGTTACCTGCCTCCTCTAACCACTAGGCTACCTGCCTCGTCTAACCACTAGGCTACCTGCCCCCTCTAACCACTAGGTTACCTGCCTCCTCTAACCACTAGACTACCTGCCTCCTCTAACCACTAGACTACCTGCCTCCTCTAACCACTAGACTACCTGCCTCCTCTAACCACTAGGCTACCTGCCTCCTCTAACCACTAGGTTAGCTGCCTCTTCTAACCACTAGGTTACCTGCCTCCTCTAACCACTAGACTACCTGCCTCCTCTAACCACTAGACTACCTGCCTCCTCTAACCACTAAACTACCTGCCTCCTCTAACCACTAGACTACCTGCCTCCTCTAACCACTAGACTACCTGCCTCCTCTAACCACTAGACTACCTGCCTCCTCTAACCACTAGGTTACCTGCCTCCTCTAACCACTAGGTTACCTGCCTCCTCTAACCACTAGGTTACCTGCCTCCTCTAACCACTAGACTACCTGCCTCCTCTAACCACTAGGTTACCTGCCTCCTCTAACCACTAGGTTACCTGCCTCCTCTAACCAGCCTATGCTTTCGATTGATTTGTATTTGTTTTTATTTATTTCACCTTTATTTAACCAGGTAGGCAAGTTGAGAACAAGTTCTCCTTAACAACTGCGACCTGGCCAAGATAAAGCAAAGCAGTTCGTCACGTACAACAACACAGAGTTACACATGGAGTAAAACAAACATACAGTCAGTAATACAGTAGAAAAATAAGTCTGTATACAATATGAGTAAATGAGGTGAGATAAGGGAGGTAAAGGCAATAAAACGGCCATGGTGGCGAAGTAAACTCAATATAGCAATTAAAACACTGGAATGATAGATTTGACAGTATATGAGGGTGCAAAGTAGAAATACTGGGGTCCATAGGAGCAAAATAAATAAATAAATACAGTAGGGGAAGAGGTAGTTGTTTGGGCCATTTATAGATGGGCTATGTACAGGTGCAGTAATCTGTGAACTGCTCTGACTGCTGGTGCTTAAAGCTAGTGAGGGAGATAAGTGTTTCCAGTTTCAGAGATTTTTGTAGTTCGTTTCAGTCATTGGCAGCAGAGAACTGGAAAGAAAGGTGGCCAAAGGAGGAATTGGCTTTGGGGGTGACAAGTGAGATATACCTGCTGGAGCACGTGCTACGGGTGGTGCAGCTATGGTGACCAGTGAGCTGAGATAAGGCAGGACTTTACCTAGCAGGGTCTTGTAGATGACCTGGAGCCAGTGGGTTTGATGACGAGAATGAAGCAAGGGCCAGCCAACGAGAGCGTAGAGGTTGCAGTGGTGGGTAGTATATGGGGCTTTGGTGACAAAACGGATGGCACTGTGATAGACTGCATCCAATTTGTTGAGTAGGGTGTTGGAGGCTATTTTGTAAATGACATCGCCAAAGTCGAGGATCGGTAAGATGGTCAGTTTTAGGAGGGTATGTTTGGCAGCATGAGTGAAGGATGCTTTGTTGCAAAATAGGAAGCCAATTCTAGATTTAACTTTGGATTGGAGATGTTTAATATGAGTCTGGAAGGAGAGTTTACAGTCGAACCAGACACCTAGGTATTTGTAGTCCACATATTCTAAGTCAGAACCGTCAAGATTAGTGATGCTGGACGGGCTAGCAGGTGCAGGCAGCGATCGGTTGAAGAGCATGCATTTAGTTTTACTTTAAGAGCAGTTGGAGGCCACGGAAGGAGAGTTGTATGGCATTAAAGCTCGTCTGGAGGGTTGTTAACACAGTGTCCAAAGAAGGGCCAGAAGTATACAGAATGGTGTCGTCTGCGTAGAGGTATCTCAGATTCACCAGCAGCAAGAGCAACATCATTGATGTATACAGAGAAGAGAGTTGGCCCAAGAATTTAACCCTGTGGCACCTCCATAGAGACTGCCAGAGGTCAGGACAACAGGCCCTCCGATATGACACACTGAACTCTGTCGGAGAAGTAGTTAGTGAACCAGGTGAGGCAATCATTTGAGAAACCAAGGCTGTTGGTTCTGCCGATGAGGATGGGATGATTGACACAGTCGAAAGCCTTGGCCAGGTCAATGAATACGGCTGCACAGTAATGTTTCTTATCGATGGCGGTTAAGATATCGTTTAGAACCATGAGGGTGGCTGAGGTGCACCCCATGACCAGCTCTGAAACCAGATTGCATAGCGGAGAAGGTACGGTGGGATTCGAAATGGTCTGTGATCTGTTTGTTAACGTGGCTTTTGAAGACCTTAGAAAGGCAGGGTAGGATAGATATAGATCTGTTGCAGTTTGGGTCAAGAGTGTCCCCCCCTTTGAAGAGGGCGATGACCACAGCTGCTTTCCAATCTTTGGGAATCTCAGACGACACGAAACAGAGATTGAACAGGTAATAGGGGGTTGCAACAATTTCGGCAGATAATTTTAGAAAGAAAGGGTCCAGATTGTCTAGTGATCTCATATTTACATATTTTATTTAACTATCCATTCTCTGTGCGTGGACTGCTCTCATGCTCGTCTCTCAGGGAGACGGACAGGGAGGAAACAGGCACCTTGTGGTCTCTGACAGTTGTCTGTCTGAGAGTTGTCTGTGTGTTCCTTCTGCTTCACATCTGTTTTTCTTGACGCTGCTCCTCTGAAAGATCAGGGTCTCAGCATGGTGTTCCTACAGCTCTGTTCTGTTTTGAATCCCCCGGGCTCCTCAGGGAGAGGTAGTTTGCACTCCAGGTCTCGGAGTCTGTAACAGAGTGGAGCAAGCTGCTGCAGAGTTAGAGGAAAAGGAGAAAGGGCTGTGTGTCAGGACCAAGATGACTAAACAGACCCAGATCAACCTCTCCCACTGAAAACAACAAGGTCAAAGAACAAGACTATAGCAAATCGACATTGTCTTAATCGTGTTGTGTTTAATCGTATTGTGTTTAATCGTATTGTGTTTAATCGTATTGTGTTTAATCGTACTGTGTTAATCGTACTGTGTTAATTGTATTGTGTTAATCCTGTTGTGTTAATCGTATTGACCGGCTACATAAAAGGTATATATTTTTTGGTCTCCCTTCTAGTTTCTGTCCTCAAACTAGCTATAGTGTACATAGAGATGATATAAACAACCATTTGTTGCTGCTTCGACACACCCAGGCCTCCCAAGTGGCACAACTAAGGCACTGTATCTCAGTGCTAGGAGCAGCAGTACAAACCCTGGTTCGATTCCAGGCTATATCACAACTGTCTGTGATTGGGAGTCACATAGGGCGGTGCACAATTTACCCAGCGTTGTTAGGGTTTGACTGGGGTAGGCAGTCATCGTAAATAGGGTTTGACTGGGGCAGGCAGTCATCGTGAATAGGGTTTGACTGGGGTAGGCAGTCATCGTAAATAGGGTTTGACTGGGGTAGGCAGTCATCGTGAATAGGGTTTGACTGGGGTAGGCAGTTATCGTAAATAGGGTTTGACTGGGGTAGGCAGTCATCGTAAATAGGGTTTGACTGGGGTAGGTAGTCATCGTTGTTAGGGTTTGACTGGGGTAGGCAGTCATCGTAAATAGGGTTTGACTGGGGTAGGTAGTCATCGTTGTTAGGGTTTGACTGGGGTAGGCAGTCATCGTAAATAGGGTTTGACTGGGGTAGGTAGTCATCGTTGTTAGGGTTTGACTGGGGTAGGTAGTCATCGTAAATAGGGTTTGACTGGGGTAGGCAGTCATCGTAAATAGGGTTTGACTGGGGCAGGCAGTCATCGTAAATAGGGTTTGACTGGGGTAGGCAGTTATCGTAAATAGGGTTTGACTGGGGTAGGTAGTCATCGTGAATAGGGTTTGACTGGGGTAGGTAGTCATCGTGAATAGGGTTTGACTGGGGTAGGTAGTCATCGTGAATAGGGTTTGACTGGGGTAGGTAGTCATCGTGAATAGGGTTTGACTGGGGTAGGTAGTCATCGTGAATAGGGTTTGACTGGGGTTGGGTTTGACTGGGGTAGGCAGTTATCGTAAATAGGGTTTGACTGGGGTAGGCAGTCATCGTAAATAGGGTTTGACTGGGGTAGGCAGTCATTGTAAATAGGGTTTGACTGGGGTAGGCAGTCATCGTAAATAGGGTTTGACTGGGGTAGGCAGTCATCGTAAATAGGGTTTGACTGGGGTAGGCAGTTATCGTAAATAGGGTTTGACTGGGGTAGGCAGTTATCGTAAATAGGAATCTGTTCTTTTAACCTACATGCTTAGTTAAATAAAAATGTTTATAAAAAAACCCGGGGGGCTCCCACCATTGTGATGTCATAAGAATGAAACTGCTGAGGCCTTGAGGGAATATGATTGGTTGCTCCATTGGTTAGAAGTTTTGGAACAGTGACAACAGATTGAATCCAAACTAGGTTTCTTAATCACTTATGCTAAGATTTTCCTGTTTTCCTTCAACTCTAATATGTTCATTGTTTCTGTTGGCTTTACAGTTGTGGTGCTGCGATATAGACGACAGAGGGAATTGCAGGGCTAGGGAAACGAGCGCTGGCAAATGTTGTGAAAATAGCGTTGTTTTCATAAAGAACATGCCGGTGGCACTAACCCTTACATAACAGTGTAGTTGCTCTGGTGAATGAAACCAATACCCCTCTATAGATTCTGGTGAATCAAACTAGCACCAATCTATAGACTATGATATACAGTAGTGTATTATATTATTGGGATTATATTATATTGGGATTTACAGTAGTGAGGACTGTGTGTCTATGGTAAATAAGTATTATATTGGAAGGTGCAGTAGTGAGGACTGTGGGTCTATGGTAAATACGTAATATATTAGAAGGTACGGTAGTGAGGACTGTGGGTCTATGGTAAATACGTATTATATTAGAAGGTACGGTAGTGAGGACTGTGGGTCTATGGTAAATAAGTAGGGATCCATCTAAGTGTATTGTGAAGGTTCTGTGCTTTGTAACAGTAGAAATGTTGAGCAATTAGGAGAATGGAACTGTGTGGTGTGGGATAAATTCTGCAGATGATGTGGGATTGTGTTGGAGGAGGTATGGGCTAATCTAACCACTTCAAGCTTTGCGAGGAGAAGCTAGTTTCACTATTTCTCTCTGAATTTGATTTAATCAATGTCAGATTCATTCCTTGAAACACTTTCTGTCTGGAACGTTCCTGGCCAAGGTTTTACAAGTGTGTGTGTGTGTGTGTGTGTGTGTGTGTGTGTGTGTGTGTGTCTGTGTGTCTGTGTGTCTGTGTGTCTGTGTGTGCCTACATAAGTTTGTGTTAAAACTGCTATAATCATTTCCCATTTAACAGTAATCATACATCTCACAAATAAATAAATGACATACATTTTATACACAACATTGATGTGGTGTCAATAGCCTCTGTATTTTGCTGGTGCTTCAACTCAGACACAAATTGTCTAGTAAGACACCAATAGTCTAGTAAGACACCAATAGTCTAGTAAGACACCAATAGTCTAGTAAGACACCAATAGTCTGGTAAGACACCAATAGTCTAGTAAGACACCAATAGTCTAGTAAGACACCAATAGTCTAGTAAGACACCAATAGTCTGGTAAGACACCAATAGTCTAGTAAGACACCAATAGTCTGGTAATAGTCTAGTAAGACACCAATAGTCTAGTAAGACACCAATAGTCTAGTAAGACACCAATAGTCTGGCTAGACACCAATAGTCTAGTAAGACACCAATAGTCTGGTAAGACACCAATAGTCTAGTAAGACACCAATAGTCTGGTAAGACACCAATAGTCTGGTAAGACACCAATAGTCTAGTAAGACACCAATAGTCTAGTAAGACACCAATAGTCTAGTAATAGTCTCGTAAAACACCAATAGTCTGGCTAGACACCAATAGTCTAGTAAGACACCAGTAGTCTACTAAGACACCAATAGTCTAGTAAGACACCAATAGTCTGGCTAGACACCAATAGTCTAGTAAGACACCAATAGTCTGGCTAGACACCAATAGTCTAGTAAATCACCAATAGTCTAGTAAGACACCAATAGTCTAGTAAGACACCAATAGTCTAGTAAATCACCAATAGTCAGGTAAGACACCAATAGTCGAGTAAGACACCAATAGTCTAGTAAGACACCAATAGTCTGGCTAGACACCAATAGTCTAGTAAGACACCAATAGTCGAGTAAGACACCAATAGTCTGGCTAGACACCAATAGTCTAGTAATAGTCTAGTAAGACACCAATAGTCTGGCTAGACACCAATAGTCTGGTAAGACACCAATAGTCTAGTAAGACACCAATAGTCTAGTAAGACACCAATAGTCTGGTTAGACACCAATAGTCTGGTAAGACACCAATAGTCTGGCTAGACACCAATAGTCTGGCTAGACACCAATAGTCTGGCTAGACACCAATAGTCTGGTAAGACACCAATAGTCAGGTAAGACACCAATAGTCGAGTAAGACACCAATAGTCTAGTAAGACACAATAGTCTGGCTATACACCAATAGTCTAGTAATAGTCTAGTAAGACACCAATAGTCTGGTAAGACACCATTAGTCGAGTAAGACACCAATAGTCTGGCTATACACCAATAGTCTAGTAATAGTCTAGTAAGACGCCAATAGTCGAGTAAGACACCAATAGTCTGGTAAGACACCAATAGTCTGGTAAGACACCAATAGTCTGGCTAGACACCAATAGTCTAGTAAGACGCCAATAGTCGAGTAAGACACCAATAGTCTGGTAAGACACCAATAGTCGAGTAAGACACCAATAGTCTAGTAAGACACCAATAGTCTGGCTAGACACCAATAGTCTCGTAAGACACCAATAGTCTGGCTAGACACCAATAGTCTGGTAAGACACCAATAGTCTGGCTAGACACCAATAGTCTGGTAAGACACCAATAGTCTGGCTAGACACCAATAGTCTAGTAAGACACCAATAGTCTGGTAAGACACCAATAGTCGAGTAAGACACCAATAGTCTAGTAAGACACCAATAGTCTAGCTAGACACCAATAGTCTGGTAAGACACCAATAGTCTGGCTAGACACCAATAGTCTAGTAAGACACCAATAGTCTAGTAAGACACCAATAGTCTAGTAAGACACCAATAGTCTGGCTAGACACCAATAGTCTAGTAAGACACCAATAGTCTGGTAAGACACCAATAGTCTAGTAAGACACCAATAGTCTAGTAAGACACCAATAGTCTAGTAAGACACCAATAGTCTAGTAATAGTCTCGTAAAACACCAATAGTCTGGCTAGACACCAATAGTCTAGTAAGACACCAATAGTCTACTAAGACACCAATAGTCTAGTAAGACACCAATAGTCTGGTAAGACACCAATAGTCTGGTAAGACACCAATAGTCTAGTAATAGTCTAGTAAGACACCAATAGTCTGGCTAGACACCAATAGTCTAGTAAATCACCAATAGTCTAGTAAGACACCAATAGTCTAGTAAGACACCAATAGTCTAGTAAATCACCAATAGTCAGGTAAGACACCAATAGTCGAGTAAGACACCAATAGTCTAGTAAGACACCAATAGTCTGGCTAGACACCAATAGTCTAGTAAGACACCAATAGTGGTAAGACACCAATAGTCTGGCTAGACACCAATAGTCTAGTAATAGTCTAGTAATAGTCTAGTAAGACACCAATAGTCTGGCTAGACACCAATAGTCTGGTAAGACACCAATAGTCTAGTAAGACACCAATAGTCTAGTAAGACACCAATAGTCTGGCTAGACACCAATAGTCTGGTAAGACACCAATAGTCTGGCTAGACACCAATAGTCTGGCTAGACACCAATAGTCTGGTAAGACACCAATAGTCGAGTAAGACACCAATAGTCTAGTAAGACACAATAGTCTGGCTATACACCAATAGTCTAGTAATAGTCTAGTAAGACACCAATAGTCTGGTAAGACACCATTAGTCGAGTAAGACACCAATAGTCTAGCTATACACCAATAGTCTAGTAATAGTCTAGTAAGACGCCAATAGTCGAGTAAGACACCAATAGTCTGGTAAGACACCAATAGTCTGGTAAGACACCAATAGTCTGGCTAGACACCAATAGTCTAGTAAGACGCCAATAGTCGAGTAAGACACCAATAGTCTGGTAAGACACCAATAGTCGAGTAAGACACCAATAGTCTAGTAAGACACCAATAGTCTGGCTAGACACCAATAGTCTCGTAAGACACCAATAGTCTGGCTAGACACCAATAGTCTGGTAAGACACCAATAGTCTGGCTAGACACCAATAGTCTGGTAAGACACCAATAGTCTGGCTAGACACCAATAGTCTAGTAAGACACCAATAGTCTGGTAAGACACCAATAGTCGAGTAAGACACCAATAGTCTAGTAAGACACCAATAGTCTAGCTAGACACCAATAGTCTGGTAAGACACCAATAGTCTGGCTAGACACCAATAGTCTAGTAAGACACTAATAGTCGAGTAAGACACCAATAGTCTGGTAAGACACCAATAGTCTGGCTAGACACCAATAGTCTAGTAAGACACCAATAGTCTGGTAAGACACCAATAGTCTAGTAAGACACCAATAGTCTAGTAAGACACCAATAGTCTAGCTAGACACCAATAGTCTGGTAAGACACCAATAGTCTGGCTAGACACCAATAGTCTAGTAAGACACTAATAGTCGAGTAAGACACCAATAGTCTAGTAAGACACCAATAGTCTGGCTAGACACCAATAGTCTAGTAAGACACCAATAGTCTAGTAAGACACCAATAGTCTGGCTAGACACCAATAGTCTGGTAAGACACCAATAGTCTGACACCAATAGTCTGGCTAGACACCAATAGTCTGGCTAGACACCAATAGTCTAGTAAGACACCAATAGTCTAGTAAGACACCAATAGTCTGGCTAGACACCAATAGTCTAGTAAGACACCAATAGTCAATAGTAAGACACCAATAGTCGAGTAAGACACCAATAGTCTAGTAAGACACCAATAGTCTGACACCAATAGTCTAGTAAGACACCAATAGTCTAGTAAGACACCAATAGTCTAGACACCAAGTAAGACACCAATAGTCTGTAAGTAAGACACCAATAGTCTAGTAAGACACCAATAGTCTGGCTAGACACCAATAGTCTAGTAAGACACCAATAGTCTGGCTAGACACCAGTCTGGTAAGACACCAATAGTCTGGCCAATAGTCTGTAAGACACCAATAGTCTGGCTAGACACCAATAGTCTAGTAAGACACCAATAGTCTGGTAAGACACCAATAGTCTAGTAAGACACCAATAGTCTAGTAAGACACCAATAGTCTAGCTAGACACCAATAGTCTGGTAAGACACCAATAGTCTGGCTAGACACCAATAGTCTAGTAAGACACCAATAGTCTGAGTAAGACACCAATAGTCTGGTAAGACACCAATAGTCTGGCTAGACACCAATAGTCTAGTAAGACACCAATAGTCTGGTAAGACACCAATAGTCGAGTAAGACACCAATAGTCTAGTAAGACACCAATAGTCTAGCTAGACACCAATAGTCTGGTAAGACACCAATAGTCTGGCTAGACACCAATAGTCTAGTAAGACACTAATAGTCGAGTAAGACACCAATAGTCTAGTAAGACACCAATAGTCTGGCTAGACACCAATAGTCTAGTAAGACACCAATAGTCTAGTAAGACACCAATAGTCGAGTAAGACACCAATAGTCTGGCTAGACACCAATAGTCTGGTAAGACACCAATAGTCTGGCTAGACACCAATAGTCTGGTAAGACACCAATAGTCTGGTAAGACACCAATAGTCGAGTAAGACACCAATAGTCTAGTAAGACACCAATAGTCTAGCTAGACACCAATAGTCTAGTAAGACACCAATAGTCTAGTAAGACACCAATAGTCTGAGTAAGACACCAATAGTCTAGTAAGACACCAATAGTCTGGTAAGACACCAATAGTCTGGCTAGACACCAATAGTCTGGTAAGACACCAATAGTCTGGCTAGACACCAATAGTCGAGTAAGACACCAATAGTCTAGTAAGACACCAATAGTCTGGCTAGACACCAATAGTCTAGTAAGACACCAATAGTCTAGTAAGACACCAATAGTCGAGTAAGACACCAATAGTCTGGTAGACACCAATAGTCTAGTAAGACACCAATAGTCTGGCTAAGACACCAATAGTCTAGTAAGACACCAATAGTCTAGTAAGACACCAATAGACACCAATAGTCTGGCTAGACACCAATAGTCTGGCTAGACACCAATAGTCTGGTAAGACACCAATAGTCTGGCTAAGACACCAATAGTCTGGCTAGACACCAAATAGTAAGACACCAATAGTCTAGTAAGACACCAATAGTCTGGCTAGACACCAATAGTCTAGTAAGACACCAATAGTCTAGTAAGACACCAATAGTCGAGTAAGACACCAATAGTCTGGCTAGACACCAATAGTCTGGTAAGACACCAATAGTCTAGTAAGACACCAATAGTCGAGTAAGACACCAATAGTCTAGTAAGACACCAATAGTCTAGCTAGACACCAATAGTCTGGTAAGACACCAATAGTCTGGCTAGAGACACCAATAGTCTAGTAAGACACCAATAGTCTAGTAAGACACCAATAGTAAGACACCAATAGTCTAGTAAGACACCAATAGTCTGGTAAGACACCAATAGTCTAGTAAGACACCAATAGTCTAGTAAGACACCAATAGTCTAGTAAGACACCAATAGTCTAGTAATAAGTAAAACACCAATAGTCTGGCTAGACACCAATAGTCTAGTAAGACACCAATAGTCTACTAAGACACCAATAGTCTAGTAAGACACCAATAGTCTGGTAAGACACCAATAGTCTGGTAAGACACCAATAGTCTAGTAATAGTCTAGTAAGACACCAATAGTCTGGCTAGACACCAATAGTCTAGTAAATCACCAATAGTCTAGTAAGACACCAATAGTCTAGTAAGACACCAATAGTCTAGTAAATCACCAATAGTCAGGTAAGACACCAATAGTCGAGTAAGACACCAATAGTCTAGTAAGACACCAATAGTCTGGCTAGACACCAATAGTCTAGTAAGACACCAATAGTCGAGTAAGACACCAATAGTCTGGCTAGACACCAATAGTCTAGTAATAGTCTAGTAAGACACCAATAGTCTGGCTAGACACCAATAGTCTGGTAAGACACCAATAGTCTAGTAAGACACCAATAGTCTAGTAAGACACCAATAGTCTGGCTAGACACCAATAGTCTGGTAAGACACCAATAGTCTGGCTAGACACCAATAGTCTGGCTAGACACCAATAGTCTGGTAAGACACCAATAGTCGAGTAAGACACCAATAGTCTAGTAAGACACAATAGTCTGGCTATACACCAATAGTCTAGTAATAGTCTAGTAAGACACCAATAGTCTGGTAAGACACCATTAGTCGAGTAAGACACCAATAGTCTGGCTATACACCAATAGTCTAGTAATAGTCTAGTAAGGCGCCAATAGAGTAAGACACCAATAGTCTGGTAAGACACCAATAGTCTGGTAAGACACCAATAGTCTGGCTAGACACCAATAGTCTAGTGGTCAGTAAGACACCAATAGTCTGGTAAGACACCAATAGTAGTAAGACACCAATAGTCTAGTAAGACACCAATAGTCTGGCTAGACACCAATAGTCTCGTAAGACACCAATAGTCTGGCTAGACACCAATAGTCTGGTAAGACACCAATAGTCTGGCTAGACACCAATAGTCTGGTAAGACACCAATAGTCTGGCTAGACACCAATAGTCTAGTAAGACACCAATAGTCTGGTAAGACACCAATAGTCGAGTAAGACACCAATAGTCTAGTAAGACACCAATAGTCTAGCTAGACACCAATAGTCTGGTAAGACACCAATAGTCTGGCTAGACACCAATAGTCTAGTAAGACACCAATAGTCTAGTAAGACACCAATAGTCTAGTAAGACACCAATAGTCTGGCTAGACACCAATAGTCTAGTAAGACACCAATAGTCTGGTAAGACACCAATAGTCTAGTAAGACACCAATAGTCTAGTAAGACACCAATAGTCTAGTAAGACACCAATAGTCTAGTAATAGTCTCGTAAAACACCAATAGTCTGGCTAGACACCAATAGTCTAGTAAGACACCAATAGTCTACTAAGACACCAATAGTCTAGTAAGACACCAATAGTCTGGTAAGACACCAATAGTCTGGTAAGACACCAATAGTCTAGTAATAGTCTAGTAAGACACCAATAGTCTGGCTAGACACCAATAGTCTAGTAAATCACCAATAGTCTAGTAAGACACCAATAGTCTAGTAAGACACCAATAGTCTAGTAAATCACCAATAGTCAGGTAAGACACCAATAGTCGAGTAAGACACCAATAGTCTAGTAAGACACCAATAGTCTGGCTAGACACCAATAGTCTAGTAAGACACCAATAGTCGAGTAAGACACCAATAGTCTGGCTAGACACCAATAGTCTAGTAATAGTCTAGTAAGACACCAATAGTCTGGCTAGACACCAATAGTAAGACACCAATAGTCTAGTAAGACACCAATAGTCTAGTAAGACACCAATAGTCTGGCTAGACACCAATAGTCTGGTAAGACACCAATAGTCTGGCTAGACACCAATAGTCTGGCTAGACACCAATAGTCTGGTAAGACACCAATAGTCGAGTAAGACACCAATAGTCTAGTAAGACACAATAGTCTGGCTATACACCAATAGTCTAGTAATAGTCTAGTAAGACACCAATAGTCTGGTAAGACACCATTGTCGAGTAAGACACCAATAGTCTGGCTATACACCAATAGTCTAGTAATAGTCTAGTAAGACGCCAATAGTCGAGTAAGACACCAATAGTCTGGTAAGACACCAATAGTCTGGTAAGACACCAATAGTCTGGCTAGACACCAATAGTCTAGTAAGACGCCAATAGTCGAGTAAGACACCAATAGTCTGGTAAGACACCAATAGTCGAGTAAGACACCAATAGTCTAGTAAGACACCAATAGTCTGGCTAGACACCAATAGTCTCGTAAGACACCAATAGTCTGGCTAGACACCAATAGTCTGGTAAGACACCAATAGTCTGGCTAGACACCAATAGTCTGGTAAGACACCAATAGTCTGGCTAGACACCAATAGTCTAGTAAGACACCAATAGTCTGGTAAGACACCAATAGTCGAGTAAGACACCAATAGTCTAGTAAGACACCAATAGTCTAGCTAGACACCAATAGTCTGGTAAGACACCAATAGTCTGGCTAGACACCAATAGTCTAGTAAGACACTAATAGTCGAGTAAGACACCAATAGTCTGGTAAGACACCAATAGTCTGGCTAGACACCAATAGTCTAGTAAGACACCAATAGTCTGGTAAGACACCAATAGTCGAGTAAGACACCAATAGTCTAGTAAGACACCAATAGTCTAGCTAGACACCAATAGTCTGGTAAGACACCAATAGTCTGGCTAGACACCAATAGTCTAGTAAGACACTAATAGTCGAGTAAGACACCAATAGTCTAGTAAGACACCAATAGTCTGGCTAGACACCAATAGTCTAGTAAGACACCAATAGTCTAGTAAGACACCAATAGTCTGGCTAGACACCAATAGTCTGGTAAGACACCAATAGTCTGGCTAGACACCAATAGTCTGGCTAGACACCAATAGTCGAGTAAGACACCAATAGTCTAGTAAGACACCAATAGTCTGGCTAGACACCAATAGTCTAGTAAGACACCAATAGTCTAGTAAGACACCAATAGTCGAGTAAGACACCAATAGTCTGGCTAGACACCAATAGTCTGGTAAGACACCAATAATCTGGCTAGACACCAATAGTCCGGTAAGACACCAATAGTCGAGTAAGACACCAATAGTCTAGTAAGACACCAATAGTCTGGCTAGACACCAATAGTCTAGTAAGACACCAATAGTCTAGTAAGACACCAATAGTCTGGCTAGACACCAATAGTCTGGCTAGACACCAATAGTCTGGTAAGACACCAATAGTCTGGCTAGACACCAATAGTCTAGTAAGACACCAATAGTCTGGTAAGACACCAATAGTCTGGCTAGACACCAATAGTCTCGTAAGACACCAATAGTCTGGCTAGACACCAATAGTCTGGTAAGACACCAATAGTCTGGCTAGACACCAATAGTCTGGTAAGACACCAATAGTCTGGCTAGACACCAATAGTCTAGTAAGACACCAATAGTCTGGTAAGACACCAATAGTCGAGTAAGACACCAATAGTCTAGTAAGACACCAATAGTCTAGCTAGACACCAATAGTCTGGTAAGACACCAATAGTCTGGCTAGACACCAATAGTCTAGTAAGACACTAATAGTCGAGTAAGACACCAATAGTCTGGTAAGACACCAATAGTCTGGCTAGACACCAATAGTCTAGTAAGACACCAATAGTCTGGTAAGACACCAATAGTCGAGTAAGACACCAATAGTCTAGTAAGACACCAATAGTCTAGCTAGACACCAATAGTCTGGTAAGACACCAATAGTCTGGCTAGACACCAATAGTCTAGTAAGACACTAATAGTCGAGTAAGACACCAATAGTCTAGTAAGACACCAATAGTCTGGCTAGACACCAATAGTCTAGTAAGACACCAATAGTCTAGTAAGACACCAATAGTCGAGTAAGACACCAATAGTCTGGCTAGACACCAATAGTCTGGTAAGACACCAATAGTCTGGCTAGACACCAATAGTCTGGTAAGACACCAATAGTCTGGTAAGACACCAATAGTCGAGTAAGACACCAATAGTCTAGTAAGACACCAATAGTCTAGCTAGACACCAATAGTCTAGTAAGACACCAATAGTCTAGTAAGACACCAATAGTCGAGTAAGACACCAATAGTCTAGTAAGACACCAATAGTCTGGTAAGACACCAATAGTCTGGCTAGACACCAATAGTCTGGTAAGACACCAATAGTCTGGCTAGACACCAATAGTCGAGTAAGACACCAATAGTCTAGTAAGACACCAATAGTCTGGCTAGACACCAATAGTCTAGTAAGACACCAATAGTCTAGTAAGACACCAATAGTCGAGTAAGACACCAATAGTCTGGCTAGACACCAATAGTCTGGTAAGACACCAATAGTCTGGCTAGACACCAATAGTCTAGTAAGACACCAATAGTCTAGTAAGACACCAATAGTCTGGTAAGACACCAATAGTCTGGCTAGACACCAATAGTCTGGCTAGACACCAATAGTCTGGTAAGACACCAATAGTCTGGCTAGACACCAATAGTCTGGCTAGACACCAATAGTCGAGTAAGACACCAATAGTCTAGTAAGACACCAATAGTCTGGCTAGACACCAATAGTCTAGTAAGACACCAATAGTCTAGTAAGACACCAATAGTCGAGTAAGACACCAATAGTCTGGCTAGACACCAATAGTCTGGTAAGACACCAATAATCTGGCTAGACACCAATAGTCTGGTAAGACACCAATAGTCGAGTAAGACACCAATAGTCTAGTAAGACACCAATAGTCTGGCTAGACACCAATAGTCTAGTAAGACACCAATAGTCTAGTAAGACACCAATAGTCTGGCTAGACACCAATAGTCTGGCTAGACACCAATAGTCTGGTAAGACACCAATAGTCTGGCTAGACACCAATAGTCTGGCTAGACACCAATAGTCGAGTAAGACACCAATAGTCTAGTAAGACACCAATAGTCTGGTAAGACACCAATAGTCTAGTAAGACACCAATAGTGTGGTAAGACACCAATAGTCTGGCTAGACACCAATAGTCTGGCTAGTGTGGTAAGACACCAATAGTCTGGCTATACACCAATAGTCTGGCTAGACACCAATAGTGTGGTAAGACACCAGTAGTCTGGCTATACACCAATAGTCTAGTAAGACACCAATAGTCTGGTAAGACACCAATAGTCTGGCTAGACACCAATAGTCTGGTAAGACACCAATAGTCTGGTAAGACACCAATAGTCTGGCTAGACACCAATAGTCTGGCTAGACACCAATAGTCTGGTAAGACACCAATAGTCTGCCATGTACCTGTTCGACCAAGGTCCTACTGGGTCCACATCAGTACTGATTCAGTATGCTGTGCTACACCCAACAGGTAGAATTGTTAAAGGGTGTTTAAACTCAGCCAGACAGAAATCTTACACTGCCCTCTCTGACACAACCTCGGACCCATTGGGCTGTGGGGTCAATCAGGTTCAAGACTTAGCCTGCCATGTGTTGTGTGTGTGTGGTCAAGGGGTCAAGGGGGTCATGTCCATTTCCAAGGAAGTCACGCTCCAGGGTTTGCTGCTGGATAGGACTGACGGTCAAGCTCTTTCGTTGCTAGGGCAACTTGTTTCATGGCCCCTTCGGCATGGTAATCCAATGTGTTGAAGTTATCTTGGTCCTTATTTTAACACGTGGAAGAACAACTGAAATACCACCAAGTGCAAAACATGTGGATGTTTCTTCTAACTCTTGTAAAGCAGGAACTCGTCGTTTTTTAATTTTTACCTAAAGCGGGATGTTGGGTAACTTCCCCTTTAATCAATGACAAAGTTTATGCTCAGCTTTCCCTTTAATTTGTTCCTTTTCCCAAGCAAAGAACAAACCACATAAAAAAGAGGAGAACTCTCTCTCACGCACACACACACACACACACACACACACACACACACACACACACACACACACACACACACACACACACACACACACACAAAGCAGATTTCAGAAACATCCTGCTTTTAGCAGTAGGGAGGTCAGTAGGGCAAAGTGGGTAAAAAACTAGTCTTGCAAGCTTGAAGTCATTAGAATGAATTGCCAATTTGGCACACACACACATATGGTAGGATCCAGTCATAGTTCATTACAGTAACATTAGAGTTCTATCTTAAATTGACAGCCGACAAGAATGGAGCGATGTCACTAAGGGCCCTGCATAAAACATGGAACCATGCAAATGCTCTCTCTCTTTCACAAACATACTCTCTCTCTCTTTCACAAACATACTCTCTCTCTCTTTCACAAACATACTCTCTCTCTCTTTCACAAACATACTCTCTCTCTCTTTCACATACTCTCTCTCTCTCTTTCACAAACATACTCTCTCTCACAAATATACTTTCTCTCTCTTTCACAAACATACTCTCTCTCTCTTTCACAAACAATCTCTCTCTCTTTCACAAACATACTCTCTCTCTTTCACAAACAATCTCTCTCTCTTTCACAAACATACTCTCTCTCTCTCTCACAAACATACTCTCTCTCTCTCTTTCACAAACATACTCTCTCTCTTTCACAAACATACTCTCTCTCTCACACACACACAAATGAACGCACGTACGCAAGTGTGCACACACACACACGCACGCAAACACACACACACACTCTCTGCCCCTACTTTCTCTCCCTCACTCCCTCTCTCTCTCTCTCCTACTCCATCTCTCTCGCACTCCCTCATTCTCTTAATCCCTCACTCTCTCTCTTTCTCTCAATCCCTCACTCCCCCTCTCTCTCTCCCTCTATCACTCCCTCTCTCTCACTCCCTCTTTCTCATTCCTTCTCTCTCACTCCCTCATTCTCTCAATCACTCATGCTCTCTCCCTAACTCTCTCTCTCTCTCTCTCTACTCTCTCTCCCCATTACTGACTCACTCTCACTCACTATGTGTTGTTATCAGGCTAACTGATGGTCGATACTGATAGTGGCTAATATTTAACATGATAGAAATAGGAAACAGAGAATGTCGGGGTAGACAACAATTAAGACAAATCGAGAGTGCCCATCCCTGGCAAGTTAAAAGTTAAAAGGCCATACAATTAAAATTATGCATCATGGCACAGCATTTCATAAACTTTACTGATTCAGTTTGCTGCCATATGAATGGGAAATATAATGAGCATATGAGTCTAATCACCTAAACATAACGATATCTTCTCAACGTAGTTATTTTAACCAGCAAATCCAAAAGCAAAATAATGTATTATACATGTTTCAGAATTTCCCTTTTACTCTAATGTAGTATTCTGCAGTACTATACAGTACTGCCTTTTAATGTAGTATTCTGCAGTACTATACAGTACTGCCTTTTAATGTAGTAAGCTGCAGTACTATACAGTACTGCATTTTAATGTAGTATTCTGCAGTACTATACAGTACTGCCTTTTAATGTAGTATTCTGCAGTACTATACAGTACTGCCTTTTAATGTAGTATTCTGCAGTACTATACAGTACTGCCTTTTAATGTAGTAAGCTGCAGTACTATACAGTACTGCATTTTAATGTAGTATTCTGCAGTACTATACAGTACTGCCTTTTAATGTAGTATTCTGCAGTACTATACAGTACTGCCTTTTAATGTAGTATTCTGCAGTACTATACAGTACTGCCTTTTAATGTAGTATTCTGCAGTACTATAAAGTACTGCCTTTTAATGTAGTATTCTGCAGTCCTATACAGTACTGCCTTTTAATGTAGTACTCTGCAGTACTATACAGTACTGCCTTTTAATGTAGTATGCTGCAGTACTATACAGTACTGCCTTTTAATGTAGTACTATACAGTACTGCCTTTTAATGTAGTATTCTGCAGTACTATACAGTACTGCCTTTTAATGTAGTATTCTGCAGTACTATAAAGTACTGCCTTTTAATGTAGTATTCTGCAGTCCTATACAGTACTGCCTTTTAATGTAGTACTTTGCAGTACTATACAGTACTGCCTTTTAATGTAGTATGCTGCAGTACTATACAGTACTGCCTTTTAATGTAGTATGCTGCAGTACTATACAGTACTGCCTTTTAATGTAGTATGCTGCAGTACTATGCAGTACTGCCTTTTAATGTAGTATTCTGCAGTACTATACAGTACTGCCTTTTAATGTAGTATTATGCAGTACTATACAGTACTGCCTTTTAATGTAGTATTCTGCAGTACTATACTGTACTGCCTTTTAATGTAGTACTCTGCAGTACTATACAGTACTGCCTTTTAATGTAGTATGCTGCAGTACTATACAGTACTGCCTTTTAATGTAGTATGCTGCAGTACTATACAGTACTGCCTTTTAATGTAGTATGCTGCAATACTATACAGTACTACCTTTTAATGTAGTATGCTGCAGTACTATACAGTACTGCCTTTTAATGTAGTATTATGCAGTACTATACAGTACTGCCTTTTAATGTAGTATTCTGCAGTACTATACAGTACTGCCTTTTAATGTAGTATGCTGCAGTACTATACAGTACTGCCTTTTAATGTAGTATGCTGCAGTACTATACAGTACTGCCTTTTAATGTAGTATGCTGCAATACTATACAGTACTACCTTTTAATGTAGTATTCTGCAGTACTATACAGTACTGCCATTTAATGTAGTATTCTGCAGTACTATAAAGTACTGCCTTTTAATGTAGTATTCTGCAGTCCTATACAGTACTGCCTTTTAATGTAGTACTCTGCAGTACTATACAGTACTGCCTTTTAATGTAGTATGCTGCAGTACTATACAGTACTGCCTTTTAATGTAGTAAGCTGCAGTACTATACAGTACTGCATTTTAATGTAGTATTCTGCAGTACTATACAGTACTGCCTTTTAATGTAGTATTCTGCAGTACTATACAGTACTGCCTTTTAATGTAGTATTCTGCAGTACTATACAGTACTGCCTTTTAATGTAGTATTCTGCAGTACTATAAAGTACTGCCTTTTAATGTAGTATTCTGCAGTCCTATACAGTACTGCCTTTTAATGTAGTACTCTGCAGTACTATACAGTACTGCCTTTTAATGTAGTATGCTGCAGTACTATACAGTACTGCCTTTTAATGTAGTACTATACAGTACTGCCTTTTAATGTAGTATACTGCAGTACTATACAGTACTGCCTTTTAATGTAGTATGCTGCAGTACTATACAGTACCGCCTTTTAATGTAGTACTATACAGTACTGCCTTTTAATGTAGTATGCTGCAGTACTATACAGTACTGCCTTTTAATGTAGTATGCTGCAGTACTATACAGTACTGCCTTTTAATGTAGTATTCTGCAGTACTATACAGTACTGCCTTTTAATGTAGTATTATGCAGTACTATACAGTACATCCTTTTAATGTAGTATTATGCAGTACTATACAGTACTGCCTTTTAATGTAGTATTCTGCAGTACTATACAGTACTGCCTTTTAATGTAGTATTCTGCAGTACTATACATTACTGCCTTTTAATGTAGTATTCTGCAGTCCTATACAGTACTGCCTTTTAATGTAGTACTCTGCAGTACTATACAGTACTGCCTTTTAATGTAGTATGCTGCAGTACTATACAGTACCGCCTTTTAATGTAGTACTATACAGTACTGCCTTTTAATGTAGTATGCTGCAGTACTATACAGTACTGCCTTTTAATGTAGTATTCTGCAGTACTATACAGTACTGCCGTTTAATGTAGTATTATGCAGTACTATACAGTACTGCCTTTTAATGTAGTATTCTGCAGTACTATACAGTACTGCCTTTTAATGTAGTATTCTGCAGTACTATACAGTACTGCCTTTTAATGTAGTATTCTGCAGTACTATACAGTACTGCCTTTTAATGTAGTATTCTGCAGTACTATACATTACTGCCTTTTAATGTAGTATTCTGCAGTCCTATACAGTACTGCCTTTTAATGTAGTATGCTGCAGTACTATACAGTACTGCCTTTTAATGTAGTACTATACAGTACTGCCTTTTAATGTAGTATGCTGCAGTACTATACAGTACTGCCTTTTAATGTAGTATGCTGCAATACTATACAGTACTACCTTTTAATGTAGTATGCTGCAGTACTATACAGTACTGCCTTTTAATGTAGTACTATACAGTACTGCCTTTTAATGTAGTATACTGCAGTACTATACAGTACTGCCTTTTAATGTAGTATGCTGCAGTACTATACGGTACCGCCTTTTAATGTAGTACTATACAGTACTGCCTTTTAATGTAGTATGCTGCAGTACTATACAGTACTGCCTTTTAATGTAGTATGCTGCAGTACTATACAGTACTGCCTTTTAATGTAGTATTCTGCAGTCCTATACAGTACTGCCTTTTAATGTAGTACTCTGCAGTACTATACAGTACTGCCTTTTAATGTAGTACTATACAGTACTGCCTTTTAATGTAGTATACTGCAGTACTATACAGTACTGCCTTTTAATGTAGTATGCTGCAGTACTATACAGTACTGCCTTTTAATGTACTGCCTTTTAGTATTCTGCAGTACTATACAGTACTGCCTTTTAATGTGCAGTACTATACAGTACTGCCTTTTAATGTAGTACTATACATTACTGCCTTTTAATGTAGTACTCTGCAGTCCTATACAGTACTGCCTTTTGTAGTATGCTGCAGTACTATACAGTACTGCCTTTTAATGTAGTATGCTGCAGTACTATACAGTACTGCCTTTTAATGTAGTATGCTGCAGTACTATACAGTACTGCCTTTTAATGTAGTATGCTGCAGTACTATACAGTACTGCCTTTTAATGTAGTACTATACAGTACTGCCTTTTAATGTAGTATACTGCAGTACTATACAGTACTGCCTTTTAATGTAGTATGCTGCAGTACTATACAGTACTGCCTTTTAATGTAGTATTCTGCAGTACTATACAGTACTGCCTTTTAATGTAGTATGCTGCAGTACTATACAGTACTGCCTTTTAATGTAGTATTCTGCAGTACTATACAGTACTGCCTTTTAATGTAGTATGCTGCAGTACTATACAGTACTGCCTTTTAATGTATTATGCAGTACTATACAGTACATCCTTTTAATGTAGTATTCTGCAGTACTATACAGTACTGCCTTTTAATGTAGTATTCTGCAGTACTATACAGTACTGCCTTTTAATGTAGTATTCTGCAGTACTATACAGTACTGCCTTTTAATGTAGTATTCTGCAGTATACAGTACTGCCTTTTAATGTAGTATCTGCAGTACTATACAGTACTGCCTTTTAATGTAGTATGCTGCAGTACTATACAGTACTGCCTTTTAATGTAGTACTATACAGTACTGCCTTTTAATGTAGTATGCTGCAGTACTATACAGTACTGCCTTTTAATGTAGTATGCTGCAGTACTATACAGTACTGCCTTTTGCAGTACTATACAGTAGTATTCTGCAGTACTATACAGTACTGCCTTTTAATGTAGTATTCTGCAGTACTATACAGTACTGCCTTTTAATGTAGTATTCTGCAGTACTATACAGTACTGCCTTTTAATGTAGTATTCTGCAGTACTATACAGTACTGCCTTTTAATGTAGTATTCTGCAGTACTATACAGTACTGCCTTTTAATGTATGCTGCAGTACAGTACTAGTACTGCATACAGTACTGCCTTTTAATGTAGTATGCTGCTTTTAATGTAGTACTATACAGTACTGCCTTTTAATGTATTATGCTGCAGTACTATACAGTATTGCCTTTTAATGTAGTATGCTGCAGTACTATACAGTACTGCCTTTTAATGTAGTATTGTGCAGTACTATACATTACTGCCTTTTAATGTAGTATTCTGCAGTCCTATACAGTACTGCCTTTTAATGTAGTACTCTGCAGTACTATAGAGTACTGCCTTTTAATGTAGTATGCTGCAGTACTATACAGTACTGCCTTTTAATGTAGTATGCTGCAGTACTATACAGTACTGCCTTTTAATGTAGTACTATACAGTACTGCCTTTTAATGTAGTATACTGCAGTACTATACAGTACTGCCTTTTAATGTAGTATGCTGCAGTACTATACAGTACCGCCTTTTAATGTAGTACTATACAGTACTACCTTTTAATGTAGTATGCTGCAGTACTATACAGTACTGCCTTTTAATGTAGTACTATACAGTACTGCCTTTTAATGCAGTATACTGCAGTACTATACAGTACTGCCTTTTAATGTAGTATGCTGCAGTACTATACGGTACCGCCTTTTAATGTAGTACTATACAGTACTGCCTTTTAATGTAGTATGCTGCAGTACTATACAGTACTGCCTTTTAATGTAGTATGCTGCAGTACTATACAGTACTGCCTTTTAATGTAGTATTCTGCAGTCCTATACAGTACTGCCTTTTAATGTAGTACTCTGCAGTACTATACAGTACTGCCTTTTAATGTAGTACTATACAGTACTGCCTTTTAATGTAGTATACTGCAGTACTATACTGTACTGCCTTTTAATGTAGTATGCTGCAGTACTATACAGTACTGCCTTTTAATGTAGTATTCTGCAGTACTATACAGTACTGCCTTTTAATGTAGTATTCTGCAGTACTATACAGTACTGCCTTTTAATGTAGTATTCTGCAGTACTATACATTACTGCCTTTTAATGTAGTATTCTGCAGTCCTATACAGTACTGCCTTTTAATGTAGTACTCTGCAGTACTATACAGTACTGCCTTTTAATGTAGTATGCTGCAGTACTATACAGTACTGCCTTTTAATGTAGTACTATACAGTACTGCCTTTTAATGTAGTATACTGCAGTACTATACAGTACTGCCTTTTAATGTAGTATGCTGCAGTACTATACAGTACCGCCTTTTAATGTAGTACTATACAGTACTGCCTTTTAATGTAGTACTATACAGTACTGCCTTTTAATGTAGTATACTGCAGTACTATACAGTACTGCCTTTTAATGTAGTATGCTGCAGTACTATACAGTACCGCCTTTTAATGTAGTACTATACAGTACTGCCTTTTAATGTAGTATGCTGCAGTACTATACAGTACTGCCTTTTAACTATACAGTGCCTCCTTTTAATGTAGTATGCTGCAGTACTATACAGTACTGCCTTTTAATGTAGTATGCTGCAATACTATACAGTACTACCTTTTAATGTACTATACAGTACTGCCTTTTAATGTAGTATTCTGCAGTACTATACAGTACTGCCTTTTAATGTAGTATGCTGCAGTACTATACAGTACTGCCTTTTAATGTAGTATTCTGCAGTACTATACAGTACTGCCTTTTAATGTAGTATTCTGCAGTACTATACAGTACTGCCTTTTAATGTAGTATTCTGCAGTACTGTAAAGTACTGCCTTTTAATGTAGTATTCTGCAGTCCTATACAGTACTGCCTTTTAATGTAGTACTATACAGTACTGCCTTTTAATGTAGTATACTGCAGTACTATACAGTACTGCCTTTTAATGTAGTATGCTGCAGTACTATACAGTACCGCCTTTTAATGTAGTACTATACAGTACTGCCTTTTAATGTAGTATGCTGCAGTACTATACAGTACTGCCTTTTAATGTAGTATGCTGCAGTACTATACAGTACTGCCTTTTAATGTAGTAGGCTGCAATACTATACAGTACTACCTTTTAATGTACTATACAGTACTGCCTTTTAATGTAGTATTCTGCAGTACTATACAGTACTGCCTTTTAATGTAGTATGCTGCAGTACTATACAGTACTGCCTTTTAATGTAGTATTCTGCAGTACTATACAGTACTGCCTTTTAATGTAGTATTATGCAGTACTATACAGTACTGCCTTTTAATGTAGTATTCTGCAGTACTATACAGTACTGCCTTTTAATGTAGTATGCTGCAGTACTATACAGTACTGCCTTTTAATGTAGTATTCTGCAGTACTATACAGTACTGCCTTTTAATGTAGTATTATGCAGTACTATACAGTACTGCCTTTTAATGTAGTATTCTGCAGTACTATACAGTACTGCCTTTTAATGTAGTATTCTGCAGTACTATACATTACTGCCTTTTAATGTAGTATTCTGCAGTCCTATACAGTACTGCCTTTTAATGTAGTACTCTGCAGTACTATACAGTACTGCCTTTTAATGTAGTATGCTGCAGTACTATACAGTACTGCCTTTTAATGTAGTACTATACAGTACCACCTTTTAATGTAGTACTATACAGTACTGCCTTTTAATGTAGTATGCTGCAGTACTATACAGTACTGCCTTTTAATGTAGTATGCTGCAGTACTATACAGTATTGCCTTTTAACTATACAGTACTGCCTTTTAATGTAGTATGCTGCAGTACTATACAGTACTGCCTTTTAATGTAGTATCTGCAGTACTATACAGTACTGCCTTTTAATTTTAACTATACAGTGCTGCCTTTTAATGTAGTATGCTGCAGTACTATACAGTACTGCCTTTTAATGTAGTATGCTGCAATACTATACAGTACTACCTTTTAATGTACTATACAGTACTGCCTTTTAATGTAGTATTCTGCAGTACTATACAGTACTGCCTTTTAATGTAGTATGCTGCAGTACTATACAGTACTGCCTTTTAATGTAGTACTATACAGTACCACCTTTTAATGTAGTACTATACAGTACTGCCTTTTAATGTAGTATGCTGCAGTACTATACAGTACTGCCTTTTAATGTAGTATGCTGCAGTACTATACAGTACTGCCTTTTAACTATACAGTGCTGCCTTTTAATGTAGTATGCTGCAGTACTATACAGTACTGCCTTTTAATGTAGTATGCTGCAGTACTATACAGTACTGCCTTTTAACTATACAGTGCTGCCTTTTAATGTAGTATGCTGCAGTACTATACAGTACTGCCTTTTAATGTAGTATGCTGCAATACTATACAGTACTACCTTTTAATGTACTATACAGTACTGCCTTTTTTAATGCAGTACTATACAGTATGTAGTATTATGCTGCAGTACTATACAGTACTGCCTTTTAATGTAGTATTATGCAGTACTATACAGTACTGCCTTTTAATGTAGTATTCTGCAGTACTATACAGTACTGCCTTTTAATGTAGTATTCTGCAGTACTATACAGTACTGCCTTTTAATGTAGTATTATGCAGTACTATACAGTACTGCCTTTTAATGTAGTATTCTGCAGTACTATACAGTACTGCCTTTTAATGTAGTATGCTGCAGTACTATACAGTACTGCCTTTTAATGTAGTATGCTGCAATACTATACAGTACTACCTTTTAATGTAGTATGCTGCAGTACTATACAGTACTGCCTTTTAATGTAGTATGCTGCAGTACTATACAGTACTGCCTTTTAATGTAGTATGCTGCAGTACTATACAGTACTGCCCTTTTCTAAAATGGATTAAACAAAAACAAACTCCTCATCAATCTACACACAGTAGCCCATAATGACAAAGTGAAAACAGGGTTTTTGAAATTTCAGAATATGTATTTAATTAAAGTTAAAAACAGATATACTTTATTTACATAAGTATTCTGACCCTTTGCTACGTTGAATGTCCCCAGGAACACAGTGGTCTCCATCATTCCTAAATTGAAGAAGTTTGGAACCACCAAGACTCTTCCTAGAACTAGGCGCTGAGCCACACTGAGCAATCGGGAGAGAAGGGCCTTGGGTCAGGGAGGTGACCAAGAACCCGATGGTCACTCTGACAGAGCTCCAGAGTTCCTCTGTGGAGACGGGAGAACCTTCCAGGAGGACAAGATTCTCTGCAGCACTCCTTTATGGTAGAGTGGCCTACTCCTCAGTAGAAGACACACGACAGCCCACTTGGAGTTTGCCTAATGGCACCTAAAGGCTTGAGGAAAAGTACAGGGAGATCCTTGATGAAAACCTGCTCCAGAGTGCTCAGGACCTCAGACTGGGGCAAAGGTTCACCTTCCAACAGGAAAATAACCCAAAGCACACAGCCAAGACAACGCAGGAGTGGCTTCGGTACAAGTCTCTGAATGTTATTGAGTGGCCCAGCCAGAGCCAGGAGTTAAACACGATCTAATATATCTGGAGAGACCTGAAAATAGCTGTGCAGCGACGCTCGCCATCCAACCTGACAGGGCTTGAGAGGATCTGCAGAGAAGAATGGGAGGAAATCGCGAAATACAGGTGTCCCAAGCTTGTAGCGTCATACCCAAGAAGACTCAAGGCTGTGATCACTGCCAAAAGTGCTTCAAAAAAGTACTGAGTAAAGGGTCTGAATACTAATGTAAATGTGATATTTCAGTTTGAATTATTTCATACATTTTCTTATGGGGTATTGTGATGTCATTATGGGGTATTGTGATGTCATTATGGGGTATTGTGATGTCATCATGGGGTATTGTGATGTCATCATGGGGTATTGTGATGTCATCGTGGGGTATTGTGATGTCATCATGGGGTATTGTGATGTCATTATGGGGTATTGTGATGTCATCATGGGGTAGTGTGATGTCATCATGGGGTATTGGGTGGTGGCACCGGGATCCTCATCTCTTCCAAGTGGTCATTCTCTCTTTCTCCCCTTACCCATCTGTCTATCGCCTCCTTTGAATTCCATGCTGTCACAGTTACCAGCCCTTTCAAGCTTAACATCCTTATCATTTATCGCCCTCCAGGTTCCCTCGGAGAGTTCATCAATGAGCTTGATGCCTTGATAAGCTCCTTTCCTGAGGACGGCTCACCTCTCACAGTTCTGGGCGACTTTAACCTCCCCACGTCTACCTTTGACTCATTCCTCTCTGCCTCCTTCTTTCCACTCCTCTCCTCTTTTGACCTCACCCTCTCACCTTCTCCCCCTACTCACAAGGCAGGCAATACGCTCGACCTCATCTTTACTAGATGCTGTTCTTCCACTAACCTCACTGCAACTCCCCTCCAAGTCTCCGACCACTACCTTGTATCCTTTTCCCTCTCGCTCTCATCCAACACTTCCCACACTGCCCCTACTCGGATGGTATCGCGCCGTCCCAACCTTCGCTCTCTCTCCCCCGCTACTCTCTCCTCTTCCATCCTATCATCTCTTCCCTCTGCTCAAACCTTCTCCAACCTATCTCCTGATTCTGCCTCCTCAAACCTCCTCTCCTCCCTTTCTGCATCCTTTGGCTCTCTATGTCCCCTATCCTCCAGGCCGGCTCGGTCCTCCCCTCCCGCTCCTTGGCTCGACGACTCATTGCGAGCTCACAGAACAGGGCTCCGGGCAGCCGAGCGGAAATGGAGAAAACTCACCGCCCCTGCGGACCTGGCATCCTTTCACTCCCTCCTCTCTCTACATTTTCCTCTTCTGTCTCTGCTGCTAAAGCCACTTTCTACCACTCTAAATTCCAAGCATCTGCCTCTAACCCTAGGAAGCTCTTTGCCACCTTCTCCTCCCTCCTGAATCCTCCTCCCCCTCCCCCTCCGCCCTCTCTGCAGATGACTTCGTCAACCATTTTGAAAAGAAGGTCGACGACATCCGATCCTCGTTTGCTAAGTCAAACGACACCGCTGGTTCTGCTCACACTGCCCTACCCTGTGCTCTGACCTCTTTCTCCCTCTCTCTCCAGATGAAATCTCGCGTCTTGTGACGGCCGGCCGCCCAACAACCTGCCCGCTTGACCCTATCCCCTCCTCTCTTCTCCAGACCATTTCCGGAGACCTTCTCCCTTACCTCACCTCGCTCATCAACTCATCCCTGACCGCTGGCTACATCCCTTCCGTCTTCAAGAGAGCGAGAGTTGCACCCCTTCTGAAAAAACCTACACTCGATCCCTCCGATGTCAACAACTACAGACCAGTATCCCTTCTTTCTTTTCTCTCCAAAACTCTTGAACGTGCCGTCCTTGGCCAGCTCTCCGCTATCTCTCTCAGAATGACCTTCTTGATCCAAATCAGTCAGGTTTCAAGACTAGTCATTCAACTGAGACTGCTCTTCTCTGTATCACGGAGGCGCTCCGCACTGCTAAAGCTAACTCTCTCTCCTCTGCTCTCATCCTTCTAGACCTATCGGCTGCCTTCGATACTGTGAACCATCAGATCCTCCTCTCCACCCTCTCCGAGTTGGGCATCTCCGGCGAGGCTCACGCTTGGATTGCGTCCTACCTGACAGGTCGCTCCTACCAGGTGGCGTGGCGAGAATCTGTCTCCTCACCACGCGCTCTCACCACTGGCGTCCCCCAGGGCTCTGTTCTAGGCCCTCTCCTATTCTCGCTATACACCAAGTCACTTGGCTCTGTCATAACCTCACATGGTCTCTCCTATCATTGCTATGCAGACGACACACAATTAATCTTCTCCTTTCCCCCTTCTGATGACCAGGTGGCGAATCGCATCTCTGCATGTCTGGCAGACATATCAGTGTGGATGACGGATCACCACCTCAAGCTGAACCTCGGCAAGACGGAGCTGCTCTTCCTCCCGGGGAAGGACTGCCCGTTCCATGATCTCGCCATCACGGTTGACAACTCCATCGTGTCCTCCTCCCAGAACGCTAAGAACCTTGGCGTGATCCTGGACAAGACCCTGTCGTTCTCAACTAACATCAAGGCGGTGGCCCGTTCCTGTAGGTTCATGCTCTACAACATCCGCAGAGTACGACCCTGCCTCACACAGGAAGCGGCGCAGGTCCTAATCCAGGCACTTGTCATCTCCCGTCTGGATTACTGCAACTCGCTGTTGGCTGGGCTCCCTGCCTGTGCCATTAAACCCCTACAACTCATCCAGAACGCCGCAGCCCGTCTGGTGTTCAACCTTCCCAAGTTCTCTCACGTCACCCCGCTCCTCCGCTCTCTCCACTGGCTTCCAGTTGAAGCTCGCATCCGCTACAAGACCATGGTGCTTGCCTACGGAGCTGTGAGGGGAACGGCACCTCAGTACCTCCAGGCTCTGATCAGGCCCTACACCCAAACAAGGGCACTGCGTTCATCCACCTCTGGCCTGCTCGCCTCCCTACCACTGAGGAAGTACAGTTCCCGCGCAGCCCAGTCAAAACTGTTCGCTGCTCTGGTGGAACAAACTCCCTCACGACGCCAGGACAGCGGAGTCAATCACCACCTTCCGGAGACACCTGAAACCCCACCTCTTTCAGGAATACCTAGGATAGGATAAAGTAATCCTTCTCACCCCCCCCATAAAAGATTTAGATGCACTATTGTAAAGTGGCTGTTCCACTGGATGTCTTAAGGTGAACGCACCAATTTGTAAGTCGCTCTGGATAAGAGCGTCTGCTAAATGACTTAGATGATGTAGATGTAGATGTATTGTGATGTCATCATGGGGTATTGTGATGTCATTATGGGGTATTGTGATGTCATTATGGGGTAGTGTGATGTCATCATGGGGTATTGTGTTGTCATCATGGGGTATTGTGATGTCATCATGGGGTATTGTGATGTCATTATGGGGTATTGTGATGTCATTATGGGGTATTGTGATGTCATTATGGGGTGGTGTGTAGATTGATGAAGGAGAAAAAAACTATTGAATCGATTTGAGAATAAGGCTCTAACTTAACAAAAATGTGCGAAACGTCAAGGGGTCTGAATACTTTCCCAGTGCACTGTGAATTATACATAATTCACTTTTTATTCACTTTTCTCTTTGTGGTGTATTCTGACCTTAAACTTAAACACGATAATAGCATGCCATTCACCCGCTATTCGTTTGTTTTGGAGATCCAATGAATGAAGGTATATAGAGATGTACCTTCTGACCGTGACCTAATTCCTTAGTAATTTCACCACCTTTACATGTCAGGAAACTAGCAAACCTATCTATTCCAAGGGGAAAAAAACATCCTCCTCTGATAGAAATAACAGCATTCTCCATACACCGTAATTTACAACTTGATAATAGATATTGGTAAGAGCCAGGTAAATGAGTCATCCGTTCTAATAAGGAAATTACCTTGTAACCTCTGGAGACAAATGTGAAATCCAATCATATGGCAGCAAACTGAAGTAGAAAAGTTTATGAAAATTCTGTGTGGAAGGGTTTTCAGTAGTTGAGTTAAATGTATTCAGAGCGTGCAGTGTAGCCACTCCAGCAGAGTGAGTTACGTGACTGAATAAAAGTACTGCATGTCTGAATACCAAATAATGAGTAGTGCGTAGGATCCCTAGTCGGAAGCGGGCCCATACTGTTTAGCATGTGTTTCTTGTTTAGGACTTTTTGGATTATTTGCATATTAGTATCAAATCAAATTTCAAATCAAAAGTATTTATGTAGCCCTTCGTACATCAGCTGATATCTCAAAGTGCTGTACAGAAACCCAGACCTAAAACCCCAAACAGGAAGCAGTGCAGGTGTAGAAGCCCCTGCATTTTATTGATATTGTATTACTGCACTGTAGGAGCTTTTTTTTTTTTTTACATCAATAGTTATCGTCATAGTGGCACATTGGAGTATGTATCATAATGTCTATGTTTCTACCTCACAAACGTACTTTTTAATGACCTTGTTCTCAGAAATCGCTTGTAGACAAAAATCAGTTTACAAGTCAAATCTGTAGTTTTATCAAACATTTAAAGGAAAATTCCACACCAACATCAAATCAAACCAAATCAAATGTATTTATAAAGCCCTTCGTACATCAGCTGATGTCACAAAGTGCTGTACAGAAACCTAGCCTAAAACCCCCCAAACAGCAAGCAATGCAGGTGTAGAAGCACGGGGGCTAGGAAAAACTCCCTAGAAAGGCCAAAACCTAGAAAGAAACCTAGAGAGGAACCAGGCTATGTGGGGTGGCCAGTCCTCTTCTGGCTGTGCCGGGTGGAGATTATAACAGAACATGGCCAAGATGTTCAAATGTTCATAAATTACCAGCATGGTCGAATAATAATAAGGCAGAACAGTTGAAACTGGAGCAGCAGCACAGTCAGGTTGACTGGGGACAGCAAGGAGTCAAAACTATCTTTTGGTATTTTGTTTCCATTAGTCCATTGTTGATATAGTCTACAAATGTTTAGCTTGTCAGCAATCCCGTTTTCAAGATATGCAAATATTCAAAGTACAGAAAGCATCCCTGTATGACGCAATTTGTAGAATATGGGGATGATTTCTGTATTTTGAGTTAGAATATATTCCGGTCTCTTACATTACTCATTCTTATATTTCTTCTTTATTTAAAAAAAAAAAAAAGTGTGTATTGTTTTGTATTGCTAGGTACTGCTGTACTGTTGGAGCTAGAAGCACAAGCATTTAGTTAGATATTACTACACTGTTGGAGTTAGAAACACAAGCATTTAGTTAGATACTACTGCACTGTTGGTGCTAGGAACACAAGCATTTAGTTAGATACTACTGCACTGTTGGAGCTAGGAACACAAGCATTTAGTTAGATATTACTACACTGTTGGAGTTAGAAACACAAGCATTTAGTTAGATACTACTGTACTGTTGGAGCTAGAAACACAAGCATTTAGTTAGATACTACTGTACTGTTGGAGCTAGGAACACAAGCATTTAGTTAGATACTACTACACTGTTGGAGCTAGAAGCACAAGCATTTAGTTAGATACTACTACACTGTTGGAGCTAGAAGCACAAGCATTTAGTTAGATACTACTACACTGTTGGAGCTAGAAGCACAAGCATTTAGTTAGATACTACTACACTGTTGGAGCTAGAAGCACAAGCATTTAGTTAGATACTACTACACTGTTGGAGCTAGAAGCACAAGCATTTAGTTAGATACTACTACACTGTTGGAGTTAGAAACACAAGCATTTAGTTAGATACTACTACACTGTTGGAGCTAGGAACACAAGCATTTAGTTAGATACTACTACACTGTTGGAGTTAGAAACACAAGCATTTAGTTAGATACTACTACACTGTTGGAGCTAGAAGCACAAGCATTTAGTTAGATATTACTGCACTGTTGGAGCTAGAAGCACAAGCATTTAGTTAGATACTACTACACTGTTGGAGCTAGAAACACAAGCATTTAGTTAGATACTACTACACTGTTGGAGCTAGAAGCACAAGCATTTAGTTAGATACTACTACACTGTTGGAGCTAGAAGCACAAGCATTTAGTTAGATACTACTACACTGTTGGAGCTAGAAGCACAAGCATTTAGTTAGATACTACTACACTGTTGGAGCTAGAAGCACAAGCATTTAGTTAGATACTACTACACTGTTGGAGCTAGAAGCACAAGCATTTAGTTAGATACTACTACACTGTTGGAGCTAGAAACACAAGCATTTAGTTAGATATTACTACACTGTTGGAGCTAGAAGCACAAGCATTTAGTTAGATACTACTACACTGTTGGAGCTAGAAACACAAGCATTTAGTTAGATACTACTACACTGTTGGAGCTAGAAACACAAGCATTTAGTTAGATACTACTACACTGTTGGAGCTAGAAGCACAAGCATTTAGTTAGATACTACTACACTGTTGGAGTTAGAAACACAAGCATTTAGTTAGATATTACTACACTGTTGGAGCTAGAAGCACAAGCATTTAGTTAGATATTACTGTACTGTTGGAGCTAGAAGCACAAGCATTTAGTTAGATACTACTGTTGGAGCTAGAAACACAAGCATTTAGTTAGATACTACTGTTGGAGCTAGAAACACAAGCATTTAGTTAGATACTACTACACTGTTGGAGCTAGAAACACAAGCATTTAGTTAGATATTACTACACTGTTGGAGCTAGAAACACAAGCATTTAGTTAGATACTACTGTTGGAGCTAGAAACACAAGCATTTAGTTAGATACTACTGTTGGAGCTAGAAACACAAGCATTTAGTTAGATACTACTACACTGTTGGAGCTAGAAACACAAGCATTTAGTTAGATATTACTACACTGTTGGAGCTAGAAACACAAGCATTTAGTTAGATACTACTACACTGTTGGAGCTAGAAACACAAGCATTTAGTTAGATACTACTACACTGTTGGAGCTAGAAACACAAGCATTTAGTTAGATATTACTACACTGTTGGAGCTAGAAGCACAAGCATTTAGTTAGATATTACTACACTGTTGGAGCTAGAAACACAAGCATTTAGTTAGATATTACTGTACTGTTGGAGCTAGAAACACAAGCATTTAGTTAGATACTACTACACTGTTGGAGCTAGAAACACAAGCATTTAGTTAGATACTACTACACTGTTGGAGCTAGAAACACAAGCATTTAGTTAGATACTACTACACTGTTGGAGCTAGAAACACAAGCATTTAGTTAGATATTACTACACTGTTGGAGCTAGAAACACAAGCATTTAGTTAGATACTACTACACTGTTGGAGCTAGAAACACAAGCATTTAGTTAGATACTACTACACTGTTGGAGCTAGAAGCACAAGCATTTAGTTAGATATTACTGTACTGTTGGACTAGAAACACAAGCATTTAGTTAGATATTACTGTTTGGAGTAATACAAGCATTTAGTTAGATATTACTGCACCTTCATTTGTTTAGATAATACATCTGTTGGAGCCATTTAGTTCATTTGTTTAGTTAGATACTACTGCACTGTTGGAGCTCATTTAGTTAGATACTGCTGCCCTTTCATTTGTTTAGATACTACTACACTGTTGGAGCTAGAAGCCAAGCATTTAGTTAGATACTACTGCACTGTTGGAGCTAGAAGCACAAGCATTTAGTTAGATACTACTCTCTAGAAGCACAAGCATTTAGTTAGATACTACTACACTGTTGTTTAGTAATACTAAAATCTGCCCCTTTCATTTTGTTTAGTAATACTACATCTACCTAATGTCCCCTTTCATTTGTTTAGTAATACTATCTCTCCCCCCTTTCATTTGTTTAGTAATACTATCTCTCCCCCTTCATTTGTTTAGTAATACTATCTCTCTCCTCTTTCATTTGTTTAGTAATACTATCTCTCCCCCCTTTCATTTGTTTAGTAATACTATCTCTCTCCTCTTTCATTTGTTTAGTAATACTATCTCTCCCCCTTCATTTGTTTAGTAATACTATCTCTCCCCCTTTCATTTGTTTAGTAATACTATCTCTCCCCCTTTCATTTGTTTAGTAATACTATCTCTCCCCTTTCATTTGTTTAGTAATACTATCTCTCCCCTTTCATTTGTTTAGTAATACTATCTCTCCCCCTTTCATTTGTTTAGTAATACTATCTCTCCCCTTCATTTGTTTAGTAATACTATCTCTCCCCTTCATTTGTTTAGTAATACTATCTCTCCCCTTTCATTTGTTTAGTAATACTATCTCTCCCCCTTTCATTTGTTTAGTAATACTATCTCTCCCCCTTTCATTTGTTTAGTAATACTATCTCTCCCCCTTTCATTTGTTTAGTAATACTATCTCTCCCGCTTCAGTTACAGGCACATTCTTTCCATCTCCTAGATAGGAGTTATTGTTTCTGTTCAATTTAATGTTTTAATCAAACATTAATCCCACCCTTTTCCCAAGATTTCCCCCAAGATTTCTGTGGATAGTGTTTCCCAGGGCAGTTGTGTGTTTTTGTTGTTGTAAATCTGTCGGGGCTAGGGAACACAATGGTGTTATTATTCACAGGTAGTCACGAAACACTGAGTTAAGTCACATGCCCTGGGGGCAACCTCACCCTCTCCCCCCTAACCACAGCACTCTCTAACCCCAGCCTGCCACCACCCACCTCTGCCTTCCACCAGTCAATTCAATTCAATCTCTAACCCCTAACCCCCCCCCCCCCCCTCATTGATTGCGCTTGGCCAGCGTGACTCACGACAGATAAGCCAGGCCTCACATCCTCCCGCCGCCTACTGATTTCATCACTTCCTCTACCCTGTAACGGCGACGGGATTGGCTAGTTAATGTTCTACCAAACAAAGAGCTTGTGTGACTCAGACGCCGATTGTCAGATTAAATGGCTAACTGGATTGAGAGAAATTGCGAAAGACGGTCTTTGAAATGCAGAGTATGCTTGAACGGCAGGCATTAGCATTAATACCTGCTCATGGATTAGAATAAATGAGGGTTTTAATTTTTTTTTAAATATCATAATAATCTGTGAATATGTCATTCAGATTTATCTTTCAAGTCAAGCAATGACGGAATGCTTAGCATAATGTCTACACATGCCTGTATAACATCCCATTGGCCTTTATACATTAAAGGAAGACAAATGTTTTAGACCCAATGCACTGAAAAATAACTGAATTACCATGATTGAAGAGGTACAGAATGAAATTACTGGGCTGTTGCATTCACATTCATCGCATTTTAAGGAAATGTACTCATCCATAGAGAAAAAAACAGAATGAATTGAATTGAACACAAAGGACAATCAAACAATTCCCCCTGCATTGTTTCACTTTAATTAACATTAGGCAGGAAAAGCACTTTCTTTAAAATTTTATTTTACCTTTATTTAACTAGGCAAGTCAGTTAATAACAAATTCTTATTTTCAATGACGGCCTAGGAACAGTGGGTTAACTGCCTGTTCAGGGGCAGAACGATTATTTGTACCTTGTCAGCTCGGGGATTTGAACTTGCAACCTTTCGGTTACTAGTCCAATGCTCTAACCACTAGGCTACCCTGCCGCCCCCCTCCTGAGCATGTTCGGGGCAGACGGAGGGGAGATGTTTTTAAACGGTGAGAACATTTCAACGTTTTGATTCTAACGGTCGGTTGGAAGGGCACATCTGTTCCCGAGGTTGTTAACTATGGTGACGAATAGCTACAAATGGTTCAAGGATTTACATTGTCTCCATTGTCCGGTAGACCTAAGTGCCAGAGGGGGACGTAAACACAGGGTGACACACAGACAGACAGGAAGTACTGGCAACTGTGTCACCGCTACGTCCTGTGGTACCCTTCCCGGAGAGATGGCGCACAAGGAAATCCCTTTAAGATGGTTGGTCTCTCCTCGTGACTAACTGACTACTGTGACAATACCACCATGCATAAACATAGTCACCGTCCATCATCTATCAAAAATGACAACATTTCAGAAGGGATCATCTCACACCCATCAAACTGATTCCCACAAATCCAAATTTATGTTTTTTTTTTTTTTTAAAGCAATTATTAGGTGTAGGAACATTGTATCAACTGAATTA
>NC_088420.1:6690511-6783139 GCF_034236695.1 Oncorhynchus nerka
CCCTTGTAATCCCTGTTCACTCATGACTGTGTCGCCAAGCATGACTCCAACACCGCATCATTAAGATGGCTGATGATACAACAGTGGTAGGCCTGATCACCGACAACGATGAGACAACCTACAGGGAGGAGGTCAGAGACCTGGTGGTAGGCCTGATCACCGACAACGATGAGACAACCTATAGGGAGGAGGTCAGAGACCTGGTGTTAGGCCTGATCACCGACAACGATGAGACAACCTATAGGGAGGAGGTCAGAGACCTGGTGTTAGGCCTGATCACCGACAACGATGAGACAACCTATAGGGAGGAGGTCAGAGACCTGGTGGTAGGCCTGATCACCGACAACGATGAGACAACCTACAGGGAGGAGGTCAGAGACCTGGTGGTAGGCCTGATCACCGACAACGATGAGACAGCCTACAGGGAGGAGGTCAGAGACCTGGTGGTAGGCCTGATCACCGACAACGATGAGACAACCTACAGGGAGGAGGTCAGAGACCTGGTGGTAGGCCTGATCACCGACAACGATGAGACAACCTACAGGGAGGAGGTCAGAGACCTGGTGGTAGGCCTGATCACCGACAACGATGAGACAACCTATAGGGAGGAGGTCAGAGACCTGGTGGTAGGCCTGATCACCGACAACGATGAGACAACCTACAGGGAGGAGGTCAGAGACCTGGTGGTAGGCCTGATCACCGACAACGATGAGACAACCTACAGGGAGGAGGTCAGAGACCTGGTGGTAGGCCTGATCACCGACAACGATGAGACAGCCTATAGGGAGGAGGTCAGAGACCTGGTGGTAGGCCTGATCACCGACAACGATGAGACAACCTACAGGGAGGAGGTCAGAGACCTGGTGGTAGGCCTGATCACCGACAACGATGAGACAGCCTATAGGGAGGAGGTCAGAGACCTGGTGGTAGGCCTGATCACCGACAACGATGAGACAACCTACAGGGAGGAGGTCAGAGACCTGGTGGTAGGCCTGATCACCGACAACGATGAGACAGCCTATAGGGAGGAGGTCAGAGACCTGGTGGTAGGCCTGATCACCGACAACGATGAGACAACCTACAGGGAGGAGGTCAGAGACCTGGTGGTAGGCCTGATCACCGACAACGATGAGACAGCCTATAGGGAGGAGGTCAGAGACCTGGTGGTAGGCCTGATCACCGACAACGATGAGACAACCTACAGGGAGGAGGTCAGAGACCTGGTGGTAGGCCTGATCACCGACAACGATGAGACAACCTACAGGGAGGAGGTCAGAGACCTGGTGGTAGGCCTGATCACCGACAATGATGAGACAACCTACAGGGAGGAGGTCAGAGACCTGGTGGTAGGCCTGATCACCGACAACGATGAGACAACCTACAGGGAGGAGGTCAGAGACCTGGTGGTAGGCCTGATCACCGACAACGATGAGACAACCTACAGGGAGGAGGTCAGAGACCTGGTGGTAGGCCTGATCACCGACAACGATGAGACAGCCTATAGGGAGGAGGTCAGAGACCTGGTGGTAGGCCTGATCACCGACAACGATGAGACAGCCTATAGGGAGGAGGTCAGAGACCTGGTGGTAGGCCTGATCACCGACAACGATGAGACAACCTATAGGGAGGAGGTCAGAGACCTGGTGTTAGGCCTGATCACCGACAACGATGAGACAACCTACAGGGAGGAGGTCAGAGACCTGGTGTTAGGCCTGATCACCGACAACGATGAGACAACCTATAGGGAGGAGGTCAGAGACCTGGTGTTAGGCCTGATCACCGACAACGATGAGACAACCTACAGGGAGGAGGTCAGAGACCTGGTGTTAGGCCTGATCACCGACAACGATGAGACAACCTATAGGGAGGAGGTCAGAGACCTGGTGTTAGGCCTGATCACCGACAACGATGAGACAACCTACAGGGAGGAGGTCAGAGACCTGGTGTTAGGCCTGATCACCGACAACGATGAGACAACCTACAGGGAGGAGGTCAGAGACCTGGTGTTAGGCCTGATCACCGACAACGATGAGACAACCTACAGGGAGGAGGTCAGAGACCTGGCAGTGATGGTTTGTAAATGTTGTCTTTGTGCCAAGACAGCAACCTCTCCCTTGAGCAAGACAAAGGCGATGACCGTGGACTACAGGAAAAAGAGGATCAAGCATGCAGGAAAAGGAGGGACAAAATACGCCCGGGCTGTAATGGAGCGGGTCGAGAGGAACGTGTTCCTTGGTGTCCACATCACCATGGTCCAAAACACACCAATACAGTCCTGAAGAGGGCACAACAACTCTTTTTCCCTCTCAGGAGTTTGAGAAGATTTGACATGGGATCCTCAGATCCTCAAAAAGTCCTACAGCTGCACCATCGAGAGCATCACCGCCTGGTATGGCAACTGCTCGGCATCTGACCGTAAGGCACTACAGAGGGTAATGTGTACGACAGTCACCCAAGTCATTGACTGTTCTCTCTGCTACCACACGGCAGGCGATACCGGAGCACCAAGTCTAGGTCCAAAAAGCTCCTTAACAGCTTCTACCCCCAAGCCATAAGACTACCGATTAATCAATCAAATGGCCACCCGGGCTATCTACATTGACCCCTTTGTTTTTACACTGCTGCTACTCGCTGTTTATTATCTATGCATAGTCAATTTACCCCTACCTACATGTACAAATTACCTTAACTAACCTGTTATTGTTATTTTATATTGTTACTTTAAATTTTATTTTTTACTTTCGTTTATTTAATAAATATTTCCTTAACTCTTTGTCTTGAACTGCATTGTTGGTTCAGGGCTTGTTAATAAAGCGTTGTGTTCGGCTCATGTGACGAAGAAACAATGGGATTTGTTGTTGAATGTTATGTATGTTAAGTACATAATGGTGCTGTACATTGGTATGTCTTAGCAGGCGTTATCTCTATGGCCTGGTCATCTAATCCATTTGTGTCATTAGGAAACGTCTATGGAGACAGAATCAAGAGGACAAAACAAGACATTATTTGGAACGGTTTCACCATTTCAATGTGGACACTTGCTCAGCACTTTGTTGTTAGCCTGAATGACGGTGTATTGTGGAACGGTTTCACCATTTCAACGTGGACACTTGCTCAGCACTTTGTTGTTAGCCTGAATGACTGTGTATTGTGGAACGGTTTCACCATTTCAACGTGGACACTTGCTCAGCACTTTGTTGTTAGCCTGAATGACTGTGTATTGTGGAACGGTTTCACCATTTCAATGTTGGACACTTGCTCAGCACTTGGTTGTTAGCCTGAATGACTGTGTATTGTTTCTATGGTGTGTGTTTGCTTGTACATTTGGAGTGGCAGGTTGCATGTAAGAACCAGGTATAAACAGGGTTAAAGTATTTACCTAAAGGTTTTCCTTCTTCCCTTTTTAAAACTAGGCCTGAGAAACCATGGGTGTGAACTCCCACCTAGACAATCAATAGCAGACAACAGCTGTTTGTCTTTTAGTTGTCACTGTATTAGACGAAGCATAGGGGCGGCAGGTACCATAGTGGTTAAAGCGTTGGGCCAGTAACCGACAGGTTGCTCGATCGAATCCTGAGCGACAATGTAAAAATCTGTAGTTCTGCCCCTAAACAAGGCAGTTAGCCCACTTTTCTCCAGTAGTACATCATTGCAAATAAGAATTTTGTTCTTAATTGACTTGAAGATGTTGTTTCCCATCAGGTTATATGGTCTGTGTTGGGTTATACAGTAGGTTCATGAAGATGTTGATTCCCACCAGATTCTACTTTCTAAGATTAAATCAGTGAAGCCTTGCCTCGCCTCGCCGCTATGCACTTACACAGTGTACACAGTGTGCACAGTGTGTATGCACACAAGAAACCATGAGGCGTAAAGATCAGATCGAACCCCCGACCGACCACCCCCACACATATCCCCTCTAGCCTGTCCAGCCTGATGAACATCCTACCATTCAAAGCTTTGTTTGGCGCCCCTCAGTATCCCCTTTAGTGAAGAAAAGAAAACTGTCTCTGGGATGTCTGCTCCCTGTATCCATCTTACCTTCCGGATGGACCCAATCCATCACTGCTTCTGAATTAAAGCCTGCGTGCTCCAAATAGGCCCCTTTCTATTGTCAGTGAAGCAGAGAACAAAATGCGTCTCATTCAGGCTACAAGCAAATAATTAGTTGGACCCGAAGGTGAGGACGGCGCAGTCAGAGAAAGACTCCTCTCCAAGGGGGGGGGGGTTTCATCAAAACAGGTGTTTATACGTTGGAAACTAGTGTGCATTAGGTGAACAACCATGTGGACCATAAATGGGACAGCTTGGTATTTTAGATTATACCTGGAAAGCTGAGTAATGTCTATAAAGCTTTTATGGATGTTGTGTGTCCTTGGAAAGGCAGGCTGAATGGGATATGTAGAGTGGCAAGTTTGACTATTTCTACTGGGCTGAGGGAAGAAGAGTTTTGTTCATTCATTTGTGAGACAGGAGGACCTCAGAAGCTCACACTTTCCAAAAGTATGGCAATCAAACCATGTCGTAGCAGATAAATTACTTACCTACAGGCCGGTACCAGAAATATTGTATAGTGAACATTTTTGGGTAATTTGGTCATGTTTTTATCTAGGTTTTGAGTTTTTTTAAAGCTTGACGGTGCCAGGCTATCCATCATTACGCACACCTGTCACCATCGTTATGCGCATCAGCGCTTCATTGGACTCACCTGGACTCTATTAACTTTATTGGTTGCCTCCCCTATATCTGTCTGTTCCTCAGTTTCTTCCCTGTGTCAGCATTAATGTCTTTAAGTGGCCCTTGTCCAGACGATGTTCGTGTTTTGTTTCCTGTCGGTTTATTCATGAAACTGTGCTTGCTTCTCATCTCCCAGCGTCTGTCCTTACAGGTTCACCACTACTGGACAGCCACGGTGTACTTTTAAGCCATTTGGTGGTGGCATACAGTTTAGCTTAAACCAAGGTGAGGATGGGATAAGTCAACACACCAACCTACCCTTCCTTCCGCACCCCTCGCATCTCCCTCCAATTACTCCATTCCACCCAGGCCCGAGCAAATTCAATCAGGACATAGGGGGAGAGTCGGGGGTTATGAAAATTCAATTTGTTTTTTTGTGTGGATGAGAGCCGAGAGGTACCCTCCTCGCCCCTCCCAGCGAGCAAGCACCTTTCAATTTGCAAGATTAGCGCCTCTAGCACCCCCGCCATGTTTTAGAATGGAACGATGGAGTGCCCTCCCCGCTTCCCCCCTCTCCCTCGCCCTTCGACCACTCCCTATCTCCCCAAGCTTATTAAGCTAATTAACTCTTTCTCCTTCCACCAAATTCACTTCATTTCATTTCTCCACTTCCCCCCGTCCCGCAATGCACCCTCTAATCATGTTTAAGGTAAACCAAATGCCCTCCTCCTTCCCTCCTCCTTCCTGTCATGCTGGGAAGCAGAGATGAGCTTCTTGTATTCCTTGTTGTGATTCTGTCTCAACGGTGTTCCTTCCTCTTCCTGTACTCATTGTTATGCGTGTGTCTCAATGGTGTTCCTTCCTCTTCCTGTACTCATTGTTATGCGTGTGTCTCAATGGTGTTCCTTCCTCTTCCTGTACTCATTGTTATGCGTGTGTCTCAAGGGTGTTCCTTCCTCTTCCTGTACTCATTGTTATGCGTGTGTCTCAAGGGTGTTCCTTCCTCTTCCTGTACTCATTGTTATACGTGTGTCTCAACGGTGTTCCTTCCTCTTCCTGTACTCATTGTTATGCGTGTGTCTCAACGGTGTTCCTTCCTCTTCCTGTACTCATTGTTTTGCGTGTGTCTGAAGGGTGTTCCTTCCTCTTCCTGTACTCATTGTTATACGTGTGTCTCAACGGTGTTCCTTCCTCTTCCTGTACTCATTGTTATGCGTGTGTCTCAACGGTGTTCCTTCCTCTTCCTGTACTCATTGTTATACGTGTGTCTCAACGGTGTTCCTTCCTCTTCCTGTACTCATTGTTATGCGTGTGTCTCAACGGTGTTCCTTCCTCTTCCTGTATTCATTGTTATGCGTGTGTCTCAACGGTGTTCCTTCCTCTTCCTGTACTCATTGTTATGCGTGTGTCTCAAGGGTGTTCCTTCCTCTTCCTGTACTCATTGTTATGCGTGTGTCTCAAGGGTGTTCCTTCCTCTTCCTGTACTCATTGTTATGCGTGTGTCTCAATGGTGTTCCTTCCTCTTCCTGTACTCATTGTTATGCGTGTGTCTCAATGGTGTTCCTTCCTTTTCCTGTACTCATTGTTATGCGTGTGTCTCAACGGTGTTCCTTCCTCTTCCTGTACTCATTGTTATGCGTGTGTCTCAAGGGTGTTCCTTCCTCTTCCTGTACTCATTGTTATGCGTGTGTCTCAAGGGTGTTCCTTCCTCTTCCTGTACTCATTGTTATGCGTGTGTCTCAACGGTGTTCCTTCCTCTTCCTGTACTCATTGTTATGCGTGTGTCTCAACGGTGTTCCTTCCTCTTCCTGTACTCATTGTTATGCGTGTGTCTCAACGGTGTTCCTTCCTCTTCCTGTACTCATTGTTATGCGTGTGTCTCAACGGTGTTCCTTCCTCTTCCTGTACTCATTGTTATGCGTGTGTCTCAAGGGTGTTCCTTCCTCTTCCTGTACTCATTGTTATGCGTGTGTCTCAAGGGTGTTCCTTCCTCTTCCTGTACTCATTGTTATGCGTGTGTCTCAATGGTGTTCCTTCCTCTTCCTGTACTCATTGTTATGCGTGTGTCTCAATGGTGTTCCTTCCTCTTCCTGTACTCATTGTTATGCGTGTGTCTCAACGGTGTTCCTTCCTCTTCCTGTACTCATTGTTATGCGTACTCATTGTGTCTCAAGGGTGTTCCTTCCTCTTCCTGTACTCATTGTTATGCGTGTGTCTCAAGGGTGTTCCTTCCTCTTCCTGTACTCATTGTTATGCGTGTGTCTCAACGGTGTTCCTTCCTCTTCCTGTACTCATTGTTATGCGTGTGTCTCAACGGTGTTCCTTCATTTGAATTAAACATTTTTTATAATAAAAAACAGTCAGGTGAAAAGTGAGACATTCCGTTTCCGTGGCGATGTGGTTTTAGGTCACGCAACTATGCAGCATGTTATCCAGAAGAATGTGTATGTGTTTTGTATTTTCAATAACAAAGGCTTCTGGAGGGCATCATGAAAAGGCATCACAGGTGTGGATGATGTATCCCATTTGTGAGTCTGGGGGAAACAGTTATTTAGTCAATAAAAGCTTACTTTGAAAGGCCTCTCCAAGAACAGCAGGAAGATATATTATAGCTTAACAGTACAACTAATGGGATGAGTCAGTCAGTGTGTATGAACGTCATCGGCTCCACTGCTTGGCTAGGGAGGGACTGTTTTCGTAGAATGTTGTGCTGGTCATAGACTAGATAATCATACCTCAATACTGTAAGATTTATTTTAGGAAAATATAACAGCCCTAGTTACAGAACCAAGGACAGGCCCAGGGTTGCATACGGTCTACCTAGCATTGTGCATACCACAGATTGCTAGGTGAAATATAAAAGAAGCAGATCTAGATCCTCTTTAATCTCCCTCTCACTGGGTGTTTTAAACACACACGTTGTCCACTTGAGAGCTCTGAAGGCTAAATAGTTGTCAGGGAAGAGCTTTCCCCCCCTTTCTGATATACAGTGTGATGCAAGACATCTCTTAATACCCAAGTTGGAACATGGTGGAGCCATACTGTATCTTTATTTAACTAGGGCAAGTCAGTTAAGAACAAATTCTTATTTTCAATGACGGCCTAGAAACAATGGGTTAACTGCCTTGTTCAGGGGCAGAATGACAGATTTGTACCTTGTCAGCTCGGGGATTCAATCTTGCAACTGTTTCAGTTACTAGTCCAACGCTCTAACCACTGGGCTACGCTGCCGCTCTTAGAGCCCCACGGTGGAGGTGTCTTAATACCAATGAAACCTAGCAGTCAAACAGGGAAATGTTTACATGTTTATCGTTTTTTCCATCATTCATTTTTTTCCCATAAGACATTTTAGAAACACTTAAAACAAGGGCTGTGTTTTGTGTAGGCTTACCCTGGTGTGACATGTTGATAACCATGTAAATCTCTATCGGACAAGGTGACTTGTATCAATATATTTGGCTCTATTTACTCTCAGTTTCGAGTTGGAGTTAAAACCTACAGGATGGTATCTCTCCAGGAACAAAGTTGGAGTTAAAACCTACAGGATGGTATCTCTCCAGGATCAGAGTTGGAGTTAAAACCTACAGGATGGTATCTCTCCAGGATCAGAGTTGGAGTTAAAACCTACAGGATGGTATCTCTCCAGGATCAGAGTTGGAGTTCAAACCTACAGGATGGTATCTCTCCAGGATCAGAGTTGGAGTTCAAACCTACAGGATGGTATCTCTCCAGGATCAGAGTTGGAGTTAAAACCTACAGGATGGTATCTCTCCAGGATCAGAGTTGGAGTTCAAACCTACAGGATGGTATCTCTCCAGGATCAGAGTTGGAGTTCAAACCTACAGGATGGTATCTCTCCAGGATCAGAGTTGGAGTTAAAACCTACAGGATGGTATCTCTCCAGGATCAGAGTTGGAGTTCAAACCTACAGGATGGTATCTCTCCAGGATCAGAGTTGGAGTTAAAACCTACAGGATGGTATCTCTCCAGGATCAGAGATGGAGTTAAAACCTACAGGATGGTATCTCTCCAGGATCAGAGTTGGAGTTAAACCCTACAGGATGGTATCTCTCCAGGATCAGAGTTGGAGTTAAAACCTACAGGATGGTATCTCTCCAGGATCAGAGTTGGAGTTAAAACCTACAGGATGGTATCTCTCCAGGATCAGAGTTGGAGTTAAAACCTACAGGATGGTATCTCTCCAGGATCAGAGTTGGAGTTAAAGCCTACAGGATGGTATCTCTCCAGGATCAGAGTTGGAGAGCCCTGATCAACTAAATGAACATGGACTTGAGTGGAGATCCAAGTGGCTCCACCTAAGGATGGCAGACAGCATTGGGAAGTGGGAATAGAAAATAATTATGTTAAAGATAAACAGGAAAGATGGCCATTTTTTATGATATCTCCTGCTTGTGTCCATTTTTTATGATATCTCCTGCTTGTGTCCATTTTTTATGATATCTCCTGCTTGTGTCCATTTTTTATGATATCTCCTGCTTGTGTCTATTTTTATGATATCTCCTGCTTGTGTCCATTTTTTATGATATCTCCTGCTTGTGTCTATTTTTATCATATCTCCTGCTTGTGTCCATTTTTGGAATGGTCCTAGGAATTCAGAACAACAACAACAACTAAGTGGTTTACAACTATGAGGGAATAGACATATGTCGACATGACAACTGTGAGTCATAAACTGGAGTTAAAAGGTCGATGTTAGAAATGTTTTCTACTTAAACAAGCGTCTAGTAAACAAAGTGTCAGAATGTTTTCTACTTAAACAAGCATCTAGTAAACAAAGTGTCCGAATATTTTCTACTTAAACAAGCATCTAGTAAACAAAGTGTCAGAATGTTTCTTACTTAAAACTTCTTATGGCTGCAGGGGCAGTATTGAGTAGCTTGGGTGAAAGGTGCCCAGTTGCTAATATATGCATATTATTATTAGTATTGGATAGAAAACACTCTGAAGTTTCTAAATCTGTTTGAATGATGTCTGAGAGTATAACAGAACTCAGGCAAAAACCTGAGAAGAAATCCAAACAGGAAGTGGGAAATCTGAGGTTGGTCGATTTTCAACCCAGCCCCTATTGAATACAGTTGGAACGTTATTGAAGATTTATGATAACAACATCCTAGATTGATTCTATACTTAGTTTGACAAGTTTCTTCGACCTGTAATATAACTTTTTAAAGTTTTTGTCTGACGTTCGGCTGGACCTGCACGAGCGTTTGGATTTGTGTACTAAACGCTCTAACAAAAGTAGCTACTTGGACATAAATAATGGACATTATCGAACAAATCAAACATTTATTGTGGAACTAGGATTCCTGGGAGTGCATTCTGATGAAGATCATCAAAGGTAAGGGAATATTTATAATGTTATTTCTGATTTCTGTTGACTCCAACATGGCGGATAATTTTTTTTTCTTCTGAGCGCCGTCTCAGATTATTGCATGGTTTGTTTTTCCCGTAAAGTCTTTTTGAAATCTGACACAGTGGTTGCATTAAGGAGAGGTAAATCTATATTTCCATGTCTAACAATTGTATTTTCATCGACGTTTATAATGAGTATGTCTGTAAAATGATGTGGCTCTCTGCAATAACATAGGATGTTTTTGGAACTAGTGAACATAACGCACCAATGTATACTAAGATTTTTTAATATAAATATGAACTTTATCAAACAAAACACGCATGTATTGTGTAACATGAAGTCCTATGAGTATCATCTGATGAAGATCATCAAAGGTCAGTGATTCATTTTATCTCTATTTGTGCTTTTTGTGACTCCTCTCTTTGGCTGGAAAAATGGCTGGGTTTTTCTGTGGCTTGGCTCTGACCTAACATAATCGTTTGTGGTGCTTTCCCTGTAAAGCCTACTTGAAATCGGACACTGTGGTGGGATTAACAACAAGAATACCTTTAAAACGGTATAAGATACATGTATGTTTGAGGAATTGTAATTATGAGATTTCTGTTGTTTTGAATTTGGCGCCCTGCACTTTCACTGGCTGTTGTCATATTGATCCCGTTAACGGGATCGCAGCCCTAAGAAGTTTTAACAAGCATCCAGTAAACAAAGAATGTTTTCAGAATGTTTTCCACAACATTCAGTCAGACTCCTGTTGGCTGTATTCAAACAGCCTACAGAGTTGACCTCATCCTGAGGGACCATTTTCACTACATTTTCAACACAGAAAAATCATGCCTCCCACTCAGTAAAGATGTCATTTCAATGTCTAGTGTTTGGTTGAATTGTCAACTAATGTGAATTCAACGTGAAGTAACTAATGTGAATTCAACGTGAAATAACTAATGTGAATTCAACGTGAAGTAACTAATGTGAAATCAACGTGAAGTAACTAATGTGAATTCAACGTGAAGTAACTAATGTGAATTCAACGTGAAGTAACTAATGTGAAATCAACGTGAAGTAACTAATGTGAAATCAACGTGAAGTAACTAATGTGAAATCAACGTGAAGTAACTAATGTGAATTCAACGTGAAGTAACTAATGTGAATTCAACGTGAAGTAACTAATGTGAAATCAACGTGAAGTAACTAATGTGAATTCAACGTGAAGTAACTAATGTGAAATCAACGTGAAGTAACTAATGTGAAATCAACGTGAAGTAACTAATGTGAAATCAACGTGAAGTAACTAATGTGAAATCAACAGCCCAAAAATTCACCATTTCATTGGATTTAGATTAAAATATTTTTTAAAAGACATTTTTCACATTGAACTTCATCACATGGACTGAATTAGAAACAACATTGATTCAACCAGTTTTTGCCCAGTGGGCTGTTACTGAAACCCCCTCAAACACTGAACCAAAACAACACTTTCAGACACGACCACACTCTGACCATACATTGCAGTCCACTTTTCTACCTCTATATCCATCCACCCCTCCACTCATCCACTCATCCACCCCTCCATCCATCCACCCCTTCACTCATCCACCCCTCCACTCATCTACTCTTCCATCCATCCACCCTCCACTCATCCCCGTCTCCACTCATCCACCCCTCCACTCATCCACCCCTCCACTCATCCCCCTCCACTCATCCACCCCTCCATCCATCCACCCTCCACTCATCCACCCCTCCACTCATCTACTCTTCCATCCATCCACCCCTCCACTCATCCCCCTCCACTCATCTACTCTTCCATCCATCCACCCCTCCAACCATCCACCCCTCTACTCATCTACTCTTCCATCCATCCACCCCTCCAACCATCCACTCCTCTACTCATCTACTCTTCCAACCATCCAACCCTCCAACCATCCACCCCTCCAACCATCCACCCCTCCAACCATCCACCCACCCATCCATCCATCCATCCATTCATTCAGGAAACTAAGAAATGAAGAGAGAAAGTGAGCATCGGGGAGCCTGTTAATGGGCTCTTTAAGAGAAGCTGACAGAAGCCGTATTGTCAAATAGGGTGTGAAATTCCTGTCTGTCCAGACTTTTGTCTGCTCTAGTGACGGGAGACATGTGAGAATGTCTGACCACAGCATGGGACCCTTGGGTGTTCCCATCATGAACCATACCCAGGGAGCGGAGGTATACCCACTGTTCCCTGGGCGCCGAAGACGTGGATGTGGATTATGGCAGCCCCCCGCACCACTCTGATTCAGAGGGGTTGGGTTAAATGCAGAAAACACATTTCAGTTGAATGCATTTGGTTGGACAACTGACTAGGTCTCCCCCTTTACCCCTTTATCTGTGGGCACCCAACCGATCTGCCACCACCCACCAGCCAATACTGATGCTGTCATAGGCCTTAGGAGCACAAAGCTTACATCGTACCTCATAGCAGTGTGGCCCAGTGGTTAAGGCAATGGCTTAGTGCTAATAAATTACTTGGTGAGATCTTTCACGGCGGTTGAGAAAGGCATGTCTCCGAAATAGGAAATATACAGCTGTAGAAATGGAGAGTGTGTGATAACTGTATTTGCTAAACCTATTGGTAACTGTAATAGCTTTAATTTATCATTTGATGTGGATGACAAGCACAACTAACCTAAAAGCAGATTCTCATGTAGCATCTTCTTCAATAGACATCTCTAAACACTTCAAATCCAAAATCTTACTCAAGTAAGTAACGCCAGCAGATATTCATTTATAGCAGGAAATATACTAAACTAACTCCCAGCCTTGAAAATGGCTGTGGACTTGACCTGCTTAAAAACAAGCTTCTATTGGTTCGCTGTTTCAACCTATTTTGGACTGGGGGGTTTGTATCGCCCTACCTCGAACTCCGTGACATATTTTGCAAATAACAGTTCATTAATTAGTTTGCATAATTACATCGTTCGGAGGTGGGACAGTACCTCGCCTGGAGCTGGCCATCTCGTCTCAGGCGAATAGACACCCGCGCACCGACGAATCTGTTTGTTTCATCGAGTGTAGAATTCAATTTGCAGAAGTCTTTTAATCTAGACCACCTTTGCCCCTAGCGCTGGGGAGGAAGCAGCCAAGGTTCCAATTTGGTCTATGTTTTTTGATGAAAAGAACGAGAGAAAAATGGGCGAGAGGAGAGATAGAGAGAGAGAGAGAGAGAGGTGGGTTGGTAGAGGAGGGAGGGAGGGAGGGAGGTGTGACCTTGGTAACTCAGTGCAGTGCCTTGCCAGGCTTTGCAGTCAGCACCCTCGGGAAACAAGAACACGTTCACATGGAACACGTTTATGTTGAAAACAAGCAGAACCAAGATAGATAGTAGATATACAGTGCAGGGGAACAATACAAAACAGTACAAATACAGACTAACATTATCAGCATTTCTGTACTCAGCTACTCGCGGTTTTGGAGTCTGTTCTGGTCGAGTGATTCTCACGCTCGTCTTTTGAGTTGTTTTTTGTTCCCTAGTGGGTCCAGCTGCTGGGGCGTCACTACAAAGGCATAGCATTGCATTATAGAGCTGTACTTTCCTCAAGGTGTCTCAGTCCCCTGTCTTTGTATGTGTATTTATTATGGATCCTAATTAGTTCCTGCCGAGGCATCGGGTACTCTTCCTGGGGTTTATTATGGATCGCCATTAGTTCCTGCCGAGGCATCGGTACTCTTCCTGGGGTTCATTATGGATCTCCATTAGTTCCTGCCAAGGCAGCAGCTACTCTTCCTGGGGTTTATTTTATTATGGACTCTTCCTGGGGTCCCCATTAGTTACTCTTCCTGATCCCCAAGGCAGCAGCTACTCTTCCTGGGGTTTATTATGGATCTCCATTAGTTCCTGCCGAGGCATCGGGTACTCTTCCTGGAGTTTATTATGGATCTCCATTAGTTCCTGCCAAGGCAGCAACTACTCTTCCTGGGGTTTATTGTGGATCCACATTAGTTCCTGCCAAGGCAGCAGCTTCTCTTCCTGGGGTTTATTATGGATCCCCATTAGTTCCTGCCAAGGCAGCAACTACTCTTCCTGGGGTCCAGCAACATTAAGGTAGTTATATACTGTACAATAAAAAACATTACATTTCACAAGCCATTAACCAGTGTGTGCCCTCAGGCATCAGTTACTTGATGTGGAATAGAGTTCCATGTAGTCATGTCTCTATGTTGTAATGTCGCCCTCCCATAGTTGTGGAATAGTCGTGGAATGTCTTGTGGGGTATGTATGGGTGTCTGAGCTGTGTGCTAGTAGTTGAAACAGACAGCTTGGTGCTTTCAACATGCCAATACTTCTCACAAATACAAGTAGTGATAGGAAAATTGTTTATTTATTATTTTAACTAGGCAAGTCAGTTAAGAACACATTTTTAATTACAATGACGGCCTACCCTGGCCCAACCCTAACGATGCTGGGCAAATTGTGCGCCGCCCTATGGGACTTGACATCACAGCCGGTTGCAATACAGCCTGGAATTGAACCAGGGTCTGTAGTGACGCCTCTAGCACTGAGATGCAGTGCTATAGACCGCTGCGCTACTCGAGAGCCCCTTAAAAATGATCTAAGTCCTTCTTTGCTGCACCTGACCACACACCTGGACAGTAGTGCAGGTGTGACTAAACCAGAGCCTGTAGGACCTGCCTTGTTGACAGTGTTGTTAAGAAGGCAGAGCAGCACTTTATCATGGACAGACTTCTCCCCATCTAAGTTGCTGTTGCGCCAATATGTTTAAACCATGACAATTTACAATCCAGGGTTACTCCAAGCAGTTTAGTCTCCTCAACTTGCTCAATTCCCATATTATTCATGACAAGATTAAATATATTTAGGACTAACTTATTTCTTGCCACCAATTCTGAAACCGACTGAAGCTCTTTGTTAATTGTTTCAGTGATTTCACTTGCGGTGGTAGCTGATGTGTATAGTGGTGTATAGTGAGTCATCAGCATACATAGACATACAGGTTTTACTGAGAGCTAGAGGCAGGTCATTAGTAAAGATTGAAAAACACTAAAGGGCCTAGACAGCTGCCCTGGGGAATGCCTGCCTCTACCTGGAATATGTTGGAGAGGCTTCTATTAAAGAATAGTGTTCTGTGTTCTGTTAGACAGGTAAGCACTTCTCTTATTCAGAGGGGCTGGGTTAAATGTGGAAAACACATTTCAGTTGAATGCATTCAGTTGCGCAACTGACTAAGTATTAAAAAAATATATACAAAAATTAATTAAATCAAAAACATAGCAAGGGATGTTAAGTCATAAAACATACATTTTTTCAGCAGCAAATTATGATCGATAATGTCATAAGCTGCACTGAATTGTAACAAAACAACTCCCACAATGTTTTTATCATCAATTTCTCTCAGCCAATCATCAGTCATATTGAATGCCCTTTCCAATAAGCAAGCTGAACATCTATTGTTCATTTTTTACTGTCAAATAGCATTGTATCAGGTCAAATTATTTTTTTTCTCCAAAAAAGTTTACTGTTAACAGGTTGATTGGTCGACTGTTTGAGCCAGTAAAGAGTGCTTTACTATTCTTGGGTAGTGGAACTTTAACTTCCCTCCAGGCCTGAAGTGCCCGCTACACTTTCTAGTAGGCTTACATTGAAGATATGGCAAATAAGAGTGGCAATATCGTCTGATATTATCCTTAGTCATTTTCAATCCAAGTTGTCAGACCCCTGTGGCTTGTCGTTGTTGATAGACAACAATCATTGTTTCACCACTTCCACAATAACTTTACATAATTTAAAATTACAATGCTTGTCTTTCATAATTTGGTCAGTTATGCATGGAGGGCAAGGTCCTGAATTTGTTGTTGGCATGTCATGCCTAAATTTGCTAATCTTGCCAATGAAAACAGTATTAAAGTAGATGGCAATACCAGTGGTTTTTGTGATGAATGAGCCATCTGATTCAATGAGTGATGGAGCTGAGTTTGCCTTTTTGCCCAAAATGTAATTTAAGGTGCTCCAAAGCTTTTTACTATCATTATTTATATAATGTATCTTTATTTCATAGTGTACTTTATTCTTCTTTTTGTTTAGTTTAGTCATATGATTTCTCAATTTACAGTACGTTTGCTAATTGGCTGACTTATTTGCCATTTCTTTTGCCTCATTCCTCTCAACCACAACATTTTTCAATTCCTCATCAATCCACGGGGATTTAACCATTTTTAACAATCATTTTCTAAATGGGTGCATGCTTATTAGTGACTGGATTAAGCAATTTCATAAATGTGTCAAGTGCAGCGTCTGGTTGCTCCTCATTACACACCACAGACCAGCAGCGTCTGGTTGCTCCTCATTACACACCACAGACCAGCAGCGTCTGGTTGCTCCTCATTACACACCACAGACCAGAAAATATTATTTTCATCATCAACTTAAGAATCACTGCAAAACGTCTTGTATGACCTCTTATACACAATATTAGGCCCAGGCTTTGGAACTTTGATTTTGACTAAATATGGCTTTTATATTATGGTCAGTACATTCTATTGATGTGGATACTGCTTTAGAGCAGATTTCTGCAGCATTAGTAAAGATGTGATCAATTCAACTGGATGATTTCATTCCTGTGCTGATTGTAAAAAATGCTGGTAGGTTGACTGATAACCTGAACGAGGATTCAGGCACTGGTTACACTTTGAAGTGTCTTCTTGAATGGACAGCTTGATGGAAACCAGTCAATATTTAGGTCACCCAGAAAGTCACCCAGAAAGTAGATCTCTCTGATGACATCACATACATTATCAATCATTTCACACATGTTATCCAGATACTGACCGTTAGCACATGGTGGCCTATAGCAGCTTCCCACAACAATGGACTTTAGGTGAGGCAGGTGAACCTGTAGCCATATTACTTCCAACAGCATTTGACATGAAATCCTCTCTAAGATTTACAGGAGCATGACTCTGAACATAAACGGCAACACCTCCACCATTGGCAATCTGGCTGGTCTCGGTAGGATGGTTAGTTCAGATCTGTGTGGTCTAGGTAGGATGGTTAGTTCAGATCTGTGTGGTCTAGGTAGGATGGTTATTTCAGATCTGTGTGGTCTAGGTAGGATGGTTAGTTCAGATCTGTGTGGTCTAGGTAGGATGGTTAGTTCAGATCTGTGTGGTCTAGGTAGGATGGTTAATTCAGGTCTGGGTGGTCTAGCTAGGATGGTTAATTCATGTCTGGGTGGTCTAGGTAGGATGGCCCATCCAGGTCTTGGTGGTCTAGATAGGATGGTTAATTCAGGTCTGGGTGGTCTAGGTAGGATGGTTAATTCATGTCTGGGTGGTCTAGGTAGGATGGTTAATTCAGGTCTGGATGGTCTAGGTAGGATGGTTAATTCAGATCTGGGTGGTCTAGGTAGGATGGTTAATTCAGGTCTGGGTGGTCTAGGTAGGATGGTTAATTCAGGTCTGGGTGGTCTAGGTAAGATGGTTAATTCAGGTCTGGGTGGTCTAGGTAGGATGGTTAATTCAGATCTGTGTGGTCTAGGTAGGATGGTTAATTCAGGTCTGGGTGGTCTAGGTAGGATGGTTAATTCAGGTCTGGGTGGTCTAGGTAGGATGGTTAATTCAGGTCTGTGTGGTCTAGCTAGGATGGTTAATTCAGGTCTGGGTGGTCTAGGTAGGATGGTTAATTCAGGTCTGGGTGGTCTAGGTAGGATGGTTAATTCAGATCTGGGTGGTCTAGGTAGGATGGTTGATTCAGGTTTGGGTGGTCTAGGTAGGATGGTTAATTCAGATCTCTCAGCACACTGCTGAGAGAAAGCCAATGTTAGCCTGGCATTGTCAACGTTGAAGAATACACCGTGATGACTCCCTCTCTTATAAGATGACACCATGACAGTGAGTCAGGCCCAAAATAAACAAAATACAAGTCATCTGTGGATGATGATAAGTCGTCATTTAGGAAGAATCATTGGGGAGAATCACTGAAGAGACCGCAAGGTGTCACACAGCCTGGAGGGGTGGGTGCGGAGTCGAGCGCAGAGAGCAGAGGATAATAGGGGAAACCGAACTTTATCGCGGCATCCAAACACACGCCCAAAACAACAGGCGAATATCAAAAAAGTGTCCAACCCAAAACAGGGCACAAACAGACAGAGAACACAATCAAAACTAAAACAAGAAACAGGTGCAACCAATAAGACATAACAAACAGAAAAGGAAAAGGGGATCGGTGGCATCTAGTAGACCGGTGACGACGACCGCCGAGAGCCGCCCGAACAGGAAGAGGAGCCACCTTCGGTGGGAGCTAGTAGACCGGTGACGACGACCGCCGAGAGCCGCCCGAACAGGAAGAGGAGCCACCTTCGGTGGGAGCTAGTAGACCGGTGACGACGAGCGCCGAGCGCCGCCCGAACAGGAAGAGGAGCCAACTTCGGGGGGAGTCGTGAGAAGAGGAGATATTGTCTCTTTAAAAAATATATATACATTTATATATCTTCGATCTTGTATATTTGATTCAATTATTGATTTATTCAACTTAATTAAGATAAATTAAGACACCAAATATATTGTAGATGTCTGTTGGATTTGGAAGTAATGTCATCACATAGGTAGGTGGTAACTAATGGGTGGTGACTGTATTAAAAGGCCTACCAGTTAAAGAGATTGCATGTTACCCAATGAAACCCATTAGGGGTGGTAACTACAAAAAGCATATACTTTACCCCAGGACCGCCATTACAGGCGGTAACTATAGAAACAAGGTACCTTTATTCACGTCAGGAGAATTTAACAAAGCAAAGTCGCTGTATCCACGCGCCTCCTTGTTATTGCATTTCCATTGTCAGTTTTTGTGTGTGTGTTGTCTTTTGTATTCAGTAAGTTGTTTGTCAACCACATGATTATGAAGGTGTGAAGGTACAGAAGCATGTGCATGTATGAGGTTCTGTCCACGAGCTGTTCATGCCTATTGTAGTTCTGTTTCATCTTCTGTGTTCTGTGTTCTGTTTCATGTTCTGTGTTCTGTGTTCTGTTTCATCTTCTGTGTTCTGTGTTCTGTTTCATGTTCTGTGTTCTGTGTTCTGTTTCATGTTCTGTGTTCTGTTTCATGTTCTGTGTTCTGTGTTCTGTGTTCTGTTTCATGTTCTGTGTTCTGTGTTCTGTTTCATGTTCTGTGTTCTGTGTTCTGTTTCATGTTCTGTGTTCTGTGTGGACACCAGGAAGAGTAGCTGCTGCTTCAGAAACAGCTAATGGGAATCTTTAATGAATAAATACTAAATAATGAGATGAACGTTTTTGCTATTCATAGTTAATTTGGCAGGAACAAATATATAGCAACACGTGTTCTGGCTTTGCTTCAGACTGTTTACATGCTGCAATGATTGACAAACCCATTTCCCATCTGGGATTAATTAATACTTTTGAAATGTATCTTTCTTATCTTATCATAACCTGATGCAATCCCTGGGCAGGCTTAAACTGGTATGCATCAACAGAGCATAAAGAATACATCATTTGGTAGGTTCTTATATTTGTGTTATTTTTGGAAATGTGTTTTCTGCATATCTCAACACCCCCTCATACACCCTCGGAGAGTGGGCTCACGGCCAGGGATCAGCCGTTATCAACAGCAACCCTGGAACAATTAGGGTTTAGTGTAATGCTCAAGGGAGACAGATTTTTCACCTTGTCGGCTCGGGGATTTGAACAAGCGCCCTTTCAGTTACTGGCCCAACGCTCTAAACGCTATGTGACCTGCCACCTCAAATGTGTGTGTGTGTAAAACAAACAATGACAATGTGGAACAGCCCGCGTGGCCACTATGATAGCACGTTCAATGACACACACATGACGCACATCACAACTGCAGGTTATCCAAGCCCTGATTAGTCCTGAGGTTATCCAAGCCCTGATTAGTAATGAGGCTATCCAAGCCCTGATTAGTAATGAGGCTATCCAAGCCCTGATTAGTAATGAGGCTATCCAAGCCCTGATTAGTAATGAGGCTATCCAAGCCCTGATTAGTAATGAGGCTATCCAAGCCCTGATTAGTAATGAGGCTATCCAAGCCCTGATTAGTAATGAGGCTATCCAAGCCCTGATTAGTAATGAGGCTATCCAAGCCCTGATTAGTAATGAGGATATCCAAGCCCTGATTAGTAATGAGGCTATCCAAGCCCTGATTAGTAATGAGGCTATCCAAGCCCTGATTAGTAATGAGGCTATCCAAGCCCTGATTAGTAATGAGGCTATCCAAGGCCTGATTAGTAATGAGGATATCCAAGCCCTGATTAGTAATGAGGATATCCAAGCCCTGATTGGTAATGAGGCTATCCAAGCCCTGATTAGTCCTGAGGCTATCTAAGCCCTGAGTAGTCCTGAGGCTATCCAAACCCTGAGTAGTCCTGAGGCTATCCAAGCCCTGATTAGTAATGAGGCTATCCAGGCCCTGATTAGTAATGAGGCTATCCGAGCCCTGATTAGTAATGAGGCTATCCAAGCCCTGGTTAGTAATGAGGCTATCCAAGCCCTGGTTAGTAATGAGGCTATCCAAGCCCTGATTATTAATGAGGCTATCCAAGCCCTGATTAGTCCTGAGGCTATCCACGCCCTGATTGGTAATGAGGCTATCCAAGCTCTGATTACTCCTGAGGCTATCCAAACCCTGAGTAGTCCTGAGGCTATCCAAGCCCTGATTAGTAATGAGGCTATCCAAGCCCTAATTAGTAATGAGGCTATCCAAGCCCTGATTAGTCCTGGGGCTATCCAAGCCCTGATTGGTAATGAGGCTATCCAAGCCCTGATTAGTAATGAGGCTATCCAAGCCCTGATTAGTCCTGAGGCTATCCAAGCCCTGATTAGTCCTGAGGCTATCCAAGCCCTGATTAGTCCTGAGGCTATCCAAGCCCTGATTGGTAATGAGGCTATCCAAGCCCTGATTAGTAATGAGGCTATCCAAGCCCTGATTAGTCCTGAGGCTATCCAAGCCCTGATTAGTAATGAGGCTATCTAAGCCCTGATTAGTAACGAGGTTATCCAAGCCCTGATTAGTAATGAGGCTATCCAAGCCCTGATTAGTAATGAGGCTATCCAAGGCCTGATTAGTAATGAGGCTATCCAAGCCCTGATTAGTAATGAGGCTATCCAAGCACTGATTAGTAATGACGCTATCCAATCCCTGATTAGTCCTGAGGCTATCCAAGCCCTGATTAGTAATGAGGATATCCAAGCCCTGATTAGTAATGAGGCTATCCAAGCCCTGATTAGTCCTGAGGCTATCCATGCCCTGATTGGTAATGAGGCTATCCAAGCCCTGATTAGTAATGAGGCTATCCAAGCCCTGATTACTCCTGAGGCTATCCAAACCCTGAGTAGTCCTGAGGCTATCCAAGCCCTGATTAGTAATGAGGCAATCCAAGCCCTGATTAGTAATGAGGCTATCCAAGCCCTGATTAGTCCTGAGGCTATCCAAGCCCTGATTAGTAACGAGGCTATCCAAACCCTGATTAGTCCTGAGGCTATCCAAGCCCTGATTAGTCCTGAGGCTATCCAAGCCCTGAGTAGTCCTGAGGCTATCCAAGCCCTGAGTAGTCTTGAGGCTATCCAAGCCCTGATTAGTCCTGAGGCTATCCAAACCCTGATTAGTCCTGAGGCTATCCAAACCCTGATTAGTCCTGAGGCTATCCAAGCCCTGAGTAGTCCTGAGGCTATCCAAGCCCTGATTAGTAATGAGGCTATCCAAACCCTGATTAGTCCTGAGGCTATCCAAGTCCTGAGTAGTCCTGAGGCTATCCAAGCCCTGATGAGTAATGAGGCTATCCAAGCCCTGATTAGTCCTGATGCTATCCAAACCCTGATTAGTAATGAGGCTATCCAAGCCCTGATTAGTCCTGAGGCTATCCAAGCCCTGATTAGTAATGAGGATATCCAAGCCCTGATTAGTAATGAGGATATCCAAGCCCTGATTAGTCCTGAGGCTATCCAAGCCCTGAGTAGTCCTGAGGCTATCCAAGCCTTGATTAGTCCTGAGGCTATCCAAGCCCCGATTAGTCATGAGGCTATCCAATCCCTGATTAGTCCTGAGGCTATCCAAGCCCTGATTAGTAATGAGGCTATACAAGCCCTGAGTAGTCCTGAGGCTATCCAAGCCCTGAGTAGTCCTGAGGCTATCCAAGCCCTGAGTAGTCCTGAGGCTATCCAAGCCCTGAGTAGTCCTGAGGCTATCCAAGCCCTGAGTAGTCCTGAGGCTATCCAAGCCCTGAGTAGTCCTGAGGGTGCTAGACTAAACATGAGACCAGTGGAGAGAAAGACAAAGACGAGGGGGGAATACATAATGCCAGGATACCGCAGTCCAGCGAACACCCCTCCTTGAAAAAATGGTCAGAGCCAAGAGGCCACTTTGAAATACCAGGTGCTCCTCTGGTAAATCCTGGTGACCAAGGTGTTTACATCACAGCAACTGAGAGAAAGTCCAGATGCTCTTTGAGCTGCAAGGTATCAGTGGTGCTAAGATTAGTCATGTCTCCACGGGGGGGCAGGGTGTGTGTGTGTGTGTGTGTGTGTGTGTGTGTGTTTGTGTGTGTTAAGGATTTGGGTGGGGGGAGCTTGTGTATGTGTGTGTGTGTGTGTGTGTTAGGGATTTGGGTGGTGTGTGTGTGTGTGTGTGTGTGTGTGTGTGTGTGTGTGTGTGTGTGTGTGTGTGTGTGTGTGTGTGTGTGTGTGTGTGTGTGGGTGTTTGTGTGTGTTAGGGATTTGGGTGGGGGTGATGTGTATGTGTGTGTGTGTGTTAGGGATTTGGGTGTGTGGGGGGGGGGGGGGGCATTGAAAGGGACAGAGAGGGACTGGATCCCTAATAGTGCCCAGTGTCATCTAATTTAAAACAATGCTGAAATTGAACACACACACTCTCTCTATATCTCACTACCAACCACTGGACAACTGAAGAATAGTCTATTGTGTCCTCTCTTACGGTGGTGCTGTTACACTGTTTCCCGACAGGTGAGGAACAGCACTTTCTGTGAGAAAACAATGAAATGAAATTGATATCTGAGATATGAGGGTGCAGACACTGTAACGCTCATCTGAAGAAGAGGACCAAAGTGGCGCGTCGTTCGCGTTCATGATTATTTATTCAAACTGAACACTGAAACAAAACAACGAAGTGGAACAAAACGAAACAGTTCTGTCTGTCTGGTGCAGAAACACAAAACAGAAAACAACTAACCCACAAACCCAGGTGGGGGAAAAAGCTGCCTAAGTATGATTCTCAATCAGACAACAACGATAGACAGCTGCCACTGATTGAGAACCACATCGGCCAAAACACAAAGAAATAGAAAACATAGAAATAAAGAAACTAGAATGCCCACCCTAGTCACACCCTGGCCTAACCAAAATATAGAATAAAAGCCTCTCTATGGCCAGGGCGTGACAGACACCAAGAGCTGAGGCAATGTAGCGCCGCTGATATGACAGACGTCCCCTGGGCTGGTGCTATCAACAGTTTTATTGGTTTCTTATGTTTCCATAAATCTACAGTGTCTTGATAAAACATTGCCTTTCCAATTTGGACTCGAACACCTGCTCATAACAAATCATAGAGACATTCTTCTGACTGATTGCTTCTTGGCAGGGAGAGTTTTTGGTGTTATCTGTGTATCTCAGTATGGCACAAGGCGTGTGTGTGTGTGTATGTGTGTGTGTGTGTGTGTGTGTGTGTGTGTGTGTGTGTGTGTGTGTGTGTGTGTGTGTGTGTGTGTGTGTGTGTGTGTGTGTGTGTGTGTGTGTGTGTGTGCATGTGTGTACAGTAACGCGATTACTGCTTCCACTAGGAATCTTAACCTTCCCTTCTCCTGGTCTGTCAGTTAGTTCCTTGTCTTTCCTTCTCCTGGTCTGTCAGTTAGTTCCTTGTCTTTCCTTCTCCTAGTCTGGCAGTTAGTTCCTTGTCTTTCCTTCTCCTAGTCTGGCAGTTAGTTCCTTGTCTTTCCTTCTCCTGGTCTGTCAGTTAGTTCCTTGTCTTTCCTTCTCCTGGTCTGTCAGTTAGTTCCTTGTCTTTCCTTCTCCTAGTCTGGCAGTTAGTTCCTTGTCTTTCCTTCTCCTAGTCTGGCAGTTAGTTCCTTGTCTTTCCTTCTCCTGGTCTGTCAGTTAGTTCCTTGTCTTTCCTTCTCCTGGTCTGTCAGTTAGTTCCTTGTCTTTCCTTCTCCTGGTCTGACAGTTAGTTCTGTGTCTTTCCTTCTCCTGGTCTGGCATTTAGTTCCTTGTCTTTCCTTCTCCTGGTCTGTCAGTTAGTTCCGTGTCTTTCCTTCTCCTGGTCTGGCAGAGAGTTCCTTGTCTTCCCTTCCCCTGGCCTGGCAGTTTGTTCCCTTCTACAGGTTTGGTAGTTAGTTCCTTTCCTTCCCTTCCCCTGGCCTGGCAGTTTGTTCCCTTCTCCAGGTTTGGTAGTTAGTTCCTTTCCTTCCCTTCCCCTGATCTGGCAGTTTGATGTGATGTGATTGATTAGGATCCCCGTTAGCCGATGCCAATGACGACAGCTAGTCTTACTGGGGTCCGACACATATTGAAAAATAAATTACAGACGAAACACTTTACAATTTACATACATTTAAAAACATTAACATGTAGTGTGTGTAGTGTGTGCATTCATTTGCGTGTGTGTGTGTGTGCTTTTCGTTTGTGTTCGTCTATCAGTTCCACATTACATGTCAGTACATACACACAACAAGTAGGTCACATGGGGGAGAGGCATTGTGCCGTGAGATATTATTTATTAGTTTTTTTAAAATCAGTTCTGGACTTTCATTTGCGTTTATATATGATGGATGTTCCAGGAACTCATGGCTTTGTGTAAAACTGTACGTTTCCTTACATTAGTTCTGGACCTGGGGACTGTGAAAAGACCCCCGGTGGCATGTCTGGTGGGGTAAATGTGTGTGACAGTGTTGTTTGGATGTTGACTTTGAAAACCATTTGGAATTTCCAACATATTCACGTTTCTTATAAAAACAAGAAGTGACAGCACTGACAGTCAGTGACAGTCGGTCTTTCCTTAACTCTTAGCCAAGAGAGACTGGCATGCATAGCCACTCTGTTCTGGGGCCAGCTGCAGCTTAACTAGGTTTTTCATTGCAGCACTTGACCACACAACTGGACAATAATCAAGATAAGATTAAACTAGAGCCTGCAGGACTTGCTTTGTGAAGTGTTGTGTCAAAAATGCAGAGCATCTGTTTATTTGGGACAGACCTCTATTTGGGACAGACCTTTATTTGGGACAGACCTTTATTTGGGACAGACCTCTATTTGGGACAGACCTTTATTTGGGACAGACCTTTATTTGGGACAAACCTTTATTTGGGACAGACCTCTATTTGGGACAGACCTTTATTTGGGACAGACCTCTATTTGGGACAGACCTCTATTTGGGACAGACCTTTATTTGGGACAGACCTTTATTTGGGACAGACCTCTATTTGGGACAAACCTTTATTTGGGACAGACCTTTATTTGGGACAGACCTTTATTTGGGACAGACCTTTATTTGGGACTGACCTCTTCCCTATCTTTACAACCATTGAATATATATGTTTCGACCATGACAGTTTACGTTCTAAGGTAACACCAATTAATTCATCTTTGTGTGGTGTTCGGGTCTGTGGGATTTTCAATGTTTACTAAAACAAACATTTAACAATGAATTATTTTTTGCAACCTGAGACTTGTTGGCCCTGGCTCATTTTCTGTGATGAACATGTAAAAGAACACATGTTCATTGAGTGCTGTGTACCCCCTTACACATGTACAGTATATTACATATGTGGTGTCTGCCTGCCTGCCTGCCTGCCTGTCTGTCTGTCTGTCTGTCTGTCTGTCTGTCTGTCTGTCTGCCTGTATCCCTGCCTGTCTGCTTGTCTCCCTGCCTGTCTGCCTGTCTCCCTGCCTGTCTCCCTGCCTGTCTGCCTCCCTGCCTGTCTGCCTCCCTGCCTGTCTGCCTGTCTCTTGCTTTTCTTGCACTCTTTACCCTTTGTAGTGTGTGGAACTACTCAATGTCTTGCGGGAACCTGCATAATGTTATTACAACACATTAATTCGGTACATTGTTTCGATATATTGCAAAACATTTAGTATGTTCCCATACTCTAACCCAGCCAGGTGCCAGGTCTTCTTGACCAAGGAATGAGCCAACCCGCATCGCTGCCAATGATAATGATGCAACCAGGGCCGATGCGGATGGCGGTTACTCAAGTGTAGAACTGTTCACCCCAGACTCCGACCAGGAAATCATTCTGGCTGCACTAATTTGGAGGGAAGGAGATGGACCAAACTCATTTACATGCATACTTTGGGGTTATTATCCTTAATGGTGTTTTCAGATCCAATGGGGGATCCAAATAATTCCTGTGGGAGGCAGAAACTGGCAAAGAACTTTTCTGAGGCAACAACGTCTCTGGAACACTTCCATGTTATTTCCAGGATTATCTGCTTCGATAACCGAGACACCAGACCATCTCGGCGGCAGAGAGACAAGCTAGCTGCAATCAGGTCAGTGCAGAGAGACAAGCTAGCTGCTATCAGGTCAGTGCAGAGAGACGCTAGCTGTAATCAGGTCAATGCAGAGAGACAAGCTAGCTGCAATCAGGTCAGTGTAGAGAGACAAGCTAGCTGCTATCAGGTCAGTGCAGAGAGACGCTAGCTGTAATCAGGTCAATGCAGAGAGACAAGCTAGCTGCAATCAGGTCAGTGCAGAGAGACAAGCTAGCTGCAATCAGGTCAGTGTAGAGAGACAAGCTAGCTGCAATCAGGTCAGTGTAGAGAGACAAGCTAGCTGCTATCAGGTCAGTGCAGAGAGACGCTAGCTGTAATCAGGTCAGTGCAGAGAGAAGCTAGCTGTAATCAGATCAGTGTAGAGAGACAAGCTAGCTTCAATCAGGTCAGTGCAGAGAGACAAGCTAGCTACAATCAGGTCAGTGCAGAGAGACAAGCTAGCTTCAATCAGGTCAGTGCAGAGAGACAAGCTAGCTTCAATCAGGTCAGTGCAGAGAGACAAGCTAGCTGCTATCAGGTCAGTGCAGAGAGACAAGCTAGCTACAATCAGGTCAGTGTGGGACAAGTGGGTGGACCGCCTTCCCCTGTTTTACAACCCCAACGTTACTGTTTATGAGTAGCTCAGGCGAGTATCTCCTTCCAGAGAGACATCAAGGACTGTAACATACTCTGTTTCACGGAATAATGGCTCAGTCCACACAGCCAGCTGGTTTCTCAGTACATCACGTAGACAGGAATAAAAAAACTTGTTGGCCTCCCGAGTGATGCAGCGGGCTTGAGGTATCACTACAGATCCTGGTTCGATCCTGGGCTGTGCCGCAGCTGGCCGCGACCGGGACACCCATGAGGCGACACACCATTGGCCGAGCGTCGTCCGGGTTCGGGGAGGGTTTGACCGTTCGTGATGTCTTTGTCCCATCACGCCCTAACGACTCCTGTGGCAGGCCGTAGAGATGCTAGGAAAATAACCTCTCCCTCAATGTCAACAAAATGTAGGAGCTGATTGTGGACTTCTGGTAATAGCAGAGGGAGCACGCACCTATCCACATCGATGGGACCGCAGTGGAGAAGGTGGAAAGCTTCAAGTTCCTCAGCGTAACACATCACTGACAATCTGAAATGGTCCACCCACACAGACAGTGTATTGAAGAAGGCACAACAGTGCCTCTTTAAAGTCTGGGGGCTGAAGAAATTTGGCTTGTCACCCGAAACCCTGACAAACTTTTATAGATGCACAATTGAGACCATCCTGTCAGGCTGTATCACCACCTGGTATGGCAAAAGCACCACCAGCAAGCCTAACACATCACGGGGGATACGCTGCCTGCCCTCCAGGACAAGTACAGCACCCGATGTCACAGGAAGGCCAAAAAAAGATCATCAAGGACAACAATCACCCGAGCCACAGCCTGTTCACCTTACTACCACCCAGAAGGCGAGGTGAGTACAGGTGCATCAAAGCTGGGACCGAAAGACTGAAAAACTGCTTCTACCTCAAGGCCATCAGACTGTTATAAAGCCATCACTAGCTGGCTACGACCCAGTTACTCAACCCAGCACCTTAGAGGCTGCTGCCCTATATATATATAGACATGGAATCACTGGCCACTTTAATAATGGAACAGTAGTCACTATAATGTTTATATACTGCTTTACTCATCTCATTTTGAACATACTGTATTCTATTCTAGTGTATTTTAGACAATGCCACTCTGACATTGCTTGTCCTAATATATATATATTTCTTAACTCTATTTTTTTTACATTTAGATTTGTGTGTATTGTTGTGTATTGTTAGATACTACTGCATTGTTGGTGCTAGGAACACAAGCATTTAGTTAGATACTCCATTGTTGGAGCTAGGAACACAAGCATTTAGTTAGATACTCCATTGTTGGAGCTAGGAACACAAGCATTTAGTTAGATACTCCACTGTTGGACCTAGGAACACAAGCATTTAGTTAGATACTACTGCACTGTTGGAGCTAGAAACACAAGCATTTTGCTACACCCACAATAACATCTGCTAAAAGTGTGTATGCGAACAATAAAATGTGATTTGACACCATTCACCTGTTCAACACAGTACCAAGAAACGATCTGCCTCCCTGTCTTCCTGCCTGTCTCCCTGCCTGTCTCCCTGGTACTGTGTAGCTCGCTTCCTCATTCAGTAAATATTATTCACCTGTTGTAAGTCACTTCCTCATTCAGTAAATACTATTAACATGTTGTAGCTCACTTCCTCATTCAGTAAATACTATTAACCTGTTGTAGCTCACTTCCTCATTCAGTAAATATTATTAACCTGTTGTAGCTCACTTCCTCATTCAGTAAATATTATTAACCTGTTGTAGCTCACTTCCTCATTCAGTAAATATGATTAACCTGTTGTAGCTCACTTCCTCATTCAGTAAATATGATTAACCTGTTGTAGCTCACTTCCTCATTCAGTAAATATGATTAACCTGTTGTAGCTCACTTCCTCATTCAGTAAATATTATTAACCTGTTGTAGCTCACTTCCTCATTCAGTAAATATGATTAACCTGTTGTAAGTCACTTCCTCATTCAGTAAATACTATTAACCTGTTGTAGCTCACTTCCTCATTCAGTAAATATGATTAACCTGTTGTAGCTCACTTCCTCATTCAGTAAATATGATTAACCTGTTGTAGCTCACTTCCTCATTCAGTAAATATGATTAACCTGTTGTAGCTCACTTCCTCATTCAGTAAATATGATTAACCTGTTGTAGCTCACTTCCTCATTCAGTAAATATGATTAACCTGTTGTAGCTCACTTCCTCATTCATTAAATATGATTAACCTGTTGTAAGTCACTTCCTCATTCATTAAAATATCATGAGAACACATAGTGCTTGACTTGGGCAGGATATCAGCTCAAAAGTATTGTGGAGCTCCTGCACCTAAATATAAACAGTATCGGCACCCAGAATGAGTACCGACACCTATGTCAGTCCAAGTCGAGCGGTGAGGACACACACACACACATATGATATCTCCAGGTGTCTGTACAGTTTCACGACTGACCACATAACACATGATTGACGACATCAAGCCAACCGGACGACTCTGAAGGCTGAAGCCAAATGAAAAGCTCTATTACATTTTTAAGTTCGGCCGCTGCAGATCCGTCAACAGATCAGTCAGCTGATCAGTCAACAAATCAGTAAACATATCAGTCAATAGATCAGTCAATAGATCAGTCAATGGATCAGTCTGTGGATTAGTCAGCAGATCAGTCTGCAGATCAGTCAACGGATCAGTCAACGGATCGGTCAACAGATCAGTCAACAGATCAGTCAATGGATCAGTCAACAGATCAGTCTGCAGATCAGTCAACAGATCAGTCAATGGATCAGTCAACAGATCAGTCAACAGATCAGTCAATGGATCAGTCAATGGTCAATGGATCAGTCAACAGATCAGTCTGCAGATCAGTCAACAGATCAGTCAATGGATCAGTCAACAGATCAGTCAATAGATCAGTCAATGGATCAGTCTGTGGATTAGTCAGCAGATCAGTCTGCAGATCAGTCAATGGATCAGTCAACGGATCGGTCAACAGATCAGTCAATGGATCAGTCAGCAGATCAGTCTGCAGATCAGTCAACAGATCAGTCAATGGATCAGTCAACAGATCAGTCAACAGATCAGTCAATGGATCAGTCTGTGGATTAGTCAGCAGATCAGTCTGCAGATCAGTCAATGGATCAGTCAACGGATCAGTCAACGGATCAGTCAACGGATCAGTCAATGGATCAGTCAATGGATCAGTCAACGGATCGGTCAACAGATCAGTCAACAGATCAGTCAATGGATCAGTCAACAGATTATTCAACAGATCAGTCAACAGATCAGTCAATAGATCAGTCAACAGATCAGTCAATAGATCAATCAACAGATCGGTCTGCAGATCAGTCAAGATATCAGTCAACAGATCAGTCTGCAGATCAGTCAACATATCAGTCTTCAGATCAGTCAACAGATCAGTCTTCAGATCAGTCAACAGATCGGTCTGCAGATCAGTCAACAGATCAGTCAACAGATCAGTCAACAGATCAGTCAACAGATCAGTCAACAGATCAGTCTGCAGATCAGTCAACAGATCAGTCAACAGAACCCTCTCCAATGAAAGAGAGCCATAACAAATACTAGCGTTACCCAGGGAAATGTCGATGTGCTTTCCATATACACTGTTCACACCACTGGGCCGACCTACAACTGTTCACACCACCGGGCCGACCTGCAACTGTTCACACCACTGGGCCGACCCTGCACCAAACTGTACTGGTTTTACTTTCATATGGTCTTTTTCAGCACAAAGATGAATGTGTCAGCAGGCCAGCTCAGTACAGATGGGGTTAGGTCAGTTTAGTGTGTCCAGACAGGGTCAACACCTGGCCTTCCTGTTACGTGTAGGAGTGGGACATGGTTTGGGCTGGTTTCATCATATACAGAGGGCAGGGAATCAGGGAAGCCATGTTGAGAAAATAGCTCAGCTTAGATTTAAACCATGTGCTTTTGTGGTCAGTTAAGTCGTTGTGACTACCGTAGAGGTTCTACAGGATTGATGTATTTACAAAAAAAAAGCTTTGATGACTCCCATCCTCCCATGACCTCACTAGTAACACCAGGACACAACACACCTCAATTAAATGTCCTCAATGCCATCAATGCCCTCAAAGCCCTCAATGTCATCAATGCCCTCAATGCCCTCAATGTCCTCAAAGCCCTCAATGTCATCAATGCCCTCAATGCCCTCAATGTCCTCAAAGCCCTCAATGTCATCAATGCCCTCAATGCCCTCAATGCCCTCAATGTCCTCAAAGCCCTCAATGTCATCAATGCCCTCAATGTCCTCAAAGCCCTCAATGTCCTCAAAGCCCTCAATGCCCTCAATGCCATCAATGTCCTCAAAGCCCTCAATGTCATCAATGCCCTCAATGCCCTCAATGTCCCCAAAGCCCTCAATGCCATCAATGTCCTCAAAGCCCTCAATGTCATCAATGCCCTCAATGCCCTCAATGTCCTCAAAGCCCTCAATGCCATCAATGTCCTCAAAGCCCTCAATGTCATCAATGCCCTCAATGTCATCAATGTCCTCAATGTCCTGCAATGCCCTCAAAGCCCTCAATGTCCTCAATGTCCTCAATGTCCTCAATGTCCTCAATGTCCTCAATGTCCTGCAATGCCCTCAATGTCCTCAATGTCCTCAATGTCCTCAATGTCCTGCAATGTCCTCAATGTCCTCAATGTCCTGCAATGCCCTCAATGTCCTGCAATGTCCTCAATGTTCTCAATGTCCTCAAAGCCCTCAAAGCCCTCAATGTCCTGCAATGTCCTCAATGTCCTCTATGTCCTCAATGCCCTCAATGTCCTCAATGTCCTCAATGTCCTGCAATGTCCTCAATACCATCAATGTCCTCAATGTCCTCAATGTCCTGCAATGTCCTTTTACGGTCTAAACACTTACCGACCACAGCGACTTCACTATCACTTTGCGGTAACACAATAATAATGGAGTGATTACCAAAACCATCACGATTCCTTTGATATGTTTTGAAATGCCATTGAATTCCGAACCGGCTTCATTAAGAAGCTATTTCCCCGGTGGGATGAGAGCGTTGTTGACATTGACCTCCCATGACCTACAGCAGAGTGAGCATTGCCACCGTGCCGTGGCTACCGCGGTCTCCCTGGGGGTAAAAGTCCACCCTGAGACTGTGTCTGCAGCTGGACATACGGAAGTCACGGGAGGGCACGTGTGGAGGTCAAAGGTCAGCCGAGGAGTCTTGGTAAAGGGAAGCCGAGAGGATTGCGAGGGAGAGACGCTCTGTTGACGTTGTGTTCGAGATACTTTGAACAATGTTATCTCAGACGGTGCGCTCGGCAGAGTCAGTCCATCATACTGTTATTGGTTCGCTGCCAGTAATTATTCATTGTACCTTTGATATCGGTCAAAGGCCTAGCGAAGCTGCCGCCAAACCTGCACAGAAAACAGTTTGGAATTTCACCTCAGCAATCTTAGAAGGTGTTATTTTATTATATTAAACAGTGGTTATTAAGTCTAAACAGTGGTTATGGTTATTAGGTCTAAACAGTGGTTATGGTTATTAAGTCTAAACAGTGGTTATTAAGTCTAAACAGTGGTTATTAAGTCTAAACAGTGGTTATGGTTATTAAGTCTAAACAGTGGTTATTAAGTCTAAACAGTGGTTATTAAGTCTAAACAGTGGTTATTAAGTCTAAACAGTGGTTATTAAGTCTAAACAGTGGTTATTAAGTCAAAACAGTGGTTATTAAGTCAAAACAGTGGTTATTAAGTCTAAACAGTGGTTATGGTTATTAAGTCTAAACAGTGGTTATTAAGTCTAAACAGTGGTTATTAAGTCAAAACAGTGGTTATTAAGTCAAAACAGTGGTTATTAAGTCAAAACAGTGGTTATTAAGTCTAAACAGTGGTTATGGTTATTAAGTCTAAACAGTGGTTATTAAGTCTAAACAGTGGTTATTAAGTCTAAATAGTGGTTATTAAGTCAAAACAGTGGTTATTAAGTCTAAACAGTGGTTATTAAGTCTAAACAGTGGTTATTAAGTCAAAACAGTGGTTATTAAGTCAAACAGTGGTTATTAAGTCAAAACAGTGGTTATTAAGTCAAAACAGTGGTTATGGTTATTAAGTCAAAACAGTGGTTATGGTTATTAAGTCAAAACAGTGGTTATTAAGTCAAAACAGTGGTTATTAAGTCAAAACAGTGGTTATGGTTATTAAGTCAAAACAGTGGTTATGGTTATTAAGTCAAAACAGTGGTTATTAAGTCTAAACAGTGGTTATTAAGTCAAAACAGTGGTTATAGTTATTAAGTCAAAACAGTGGTTATTAAGTCAAAACAGTGGTTATTAAGTCTAAACAGTGGTTATTAAGTCTAAACAGTGGTTATGGTTATTAAGTCAAAACAGTGGTTATTAAGTCAAAACAGTGGTTATTAAGTCTAAACAGTGGTTATTAAGTCTAAACAGTGGTTATTAAGTCAACACAGTGGTTATTAAGTCAAAACAGTGGTTATTAAGTCTAAACAGTGGTTATTAAGTCAAAACAGTGGTTATTAGGTCAAAACAATGGTAATGGTTATTAAGTCAAAACAGTGGTTATGGTTATTAAGTCAAAACAGTGGTTATTAAGTCAAAACAGTGGTTATGGTTATTAAGTCAAAACAGTAGTTATGGTTATTAAGTCAAAACAGTGGTTATTAAGTCAAAACAGTGGTTATGGTTATTAAGTCTAAACAGTGGTTATTAAGTCTAAACAGTGGTTATTAAGTCTAAACAGTGGTTATGGTTATTAAGTCAAAACAGTGGTTATGGTTATTAAGTCTAAACAGTAGTTATGGTTATTAAGTCAAAACAGTGGTTATTAAGTCAAAACAGTGGTTATTAAGTCTAAACAGTGGTTATTAAGTCTAAACAGTGGTTATAGTTATTAAGTCAAAACAGTGGTTATGGTTATTAAGTCTAAACAGTGGTTATTAAGTCTAAACAGTGGTTATTAAGTCTAAACAGTGGTTATTAAGTCAAAACAGTGGTTATTAAGTCTAAACAGTGGTTATTAAGTCTAAACAGTGGTTATTAAGTCTAAACAGTGGTTATTAAGTCTAAACAGTGGTTATTAAGTCAAAACAGTGGTTATTAAGTCTAAACAGTGGTTATTAAGTCTAAACAGTGGTTATTAAGTCTAAACAGTGGTTATGGTTATTAAGTCTAAACAGTGGTTATGGTTATTAAGTCAAAACAGTGGTTATGGTTATTAAGTCTAAACAGTAGTTATGGTTATTAAGTCAAAACAGTGGTTATTAAGTCTAAACAGTGGTTATTAAGTCAAAACAGTGGTTATTAAGTCTAAACAGTGGTTATTAAGTCTAAACAGTGGTTATAGTTATTAAGTCAAAACAGTGGTTATGGTTATTAAGTCTAAACAGTGGTTATTAAGTCTAAACAGTGGTTATTAAATCTAAACAGTGGTTATTAAGTCTAAACAGTGGTTATGGTCATTAAGTTGAGATGAGAAGTAATATATAAGCCAGTAACGGAAACATTGATACTTTTACATTACATTTACATTTACATTTAAGTCATTTAGCAGACGCTCTTATCCAGAGCGACTTACAAATTGGTGCATTCACCTTTTATGACTCGAGAAACAAATGTGTTTGTTCCGGGGGCAAACGTGAGATAATTCAAACACAGTCATGGATGTTAAACCAGAATATGAATCTAAAAGCAAAGGCAAGGAGGCATACCCCAGCAGCAGGGAGTAGAACACACTTTGAGAGACCATGCGTTTACAATGCCAACTACACACAAGCTCCCCATCGCTTTAATGGAGAAAGTCTCTGAAGCGTACAGCACCATTTCTACTAGCCAAGCTACTAGCCTTACCCTCCCAACCACTGGAGACAGGGCAGACTTAAAACGATTTGAGGATCATCTCTGAAAGAGATGGAGGGAGAGAGAAAGAGAGGAGTATGAGAACGAGAGAGGGGGAGAGAGAAAGAGGGGGGAGAGAGAAAGAGAGGGGAGAAAGATATATAGAGGGGGAGATAGAACGAGAGGAGGGTGAGAGAAAGAGGGGAGAGAGAGAAAGAGAGGGGTAAAGAGAAAGAGTGAGGGGGAGAAAGAGATCGAGAGAGGGGAGAGAGAAAGAGGGGGAGAGAGAAAGAGAAGGAGGGAGAGAGAAAGAGAGAGGGGGAGAGAGAAAGAGAGAGGGGGAAGAGAAATAGGGGGAGAGAGAGATCGAGAGAGGGGGAGAGAGAAAGAGGGGGAGAGAGAAAGAGAAAGGGGGGAGAGAGAAAGAGAAAGGGGAGAAAGAGATATAGAGGGGGAGATAGAACGAGAGGGGGAGAGAGAAAGAGAAAGGGGAGAAAGAGATATAGAGGGGGAGATAGAACGAGAGGGGGAGAGAGAAAGAGGGGGAAAGAGATTGAGAGGGGGAGAGAGAAAGAGAGAGGGGGGGAGAAGGGGGAGAGATCGAGAGGGGGAGAGAGAAAGAGAGAGGGGGAGAAAGAGATCGAGAGGGGGAGAGAGAAAGAGAGAGGGGGAGAGAGTAAGAGAGAGGGGGAGAGAGAAAGAGAGAGGGGGAGACAGAAATAGAGGGGTAGAGAGAAAGAGAGAGAAAGAGATGGGGAGAAAGAGAGATTAAAGGAAAAAGGAGAGTGATAGTGTCTGAGAAAGTGAGAGAGAGTATGGGTGCGTGGGAGGAAAGTGACTGCTCTCAGCTCTGTGTGTGTGTGTGTGTGTGTGTGTGTGTGTGTGTGTGTGTGTGTGTGTGTGAGTGCTTGTCTGCCTGAAAAGGAGTGTGAGATTAGGAGACACTCAGAGAGATTGTGTACCAGAGAGATTGTATTGATCAGTGAAAGTGAATGATAGCATTTGTGGTCTAGGTGTACGTGTGTCTTGGAGAGACATTGATAGGGTACTCGGGTCATGTTGCTATCCTCTACTAGGCATGTGTGTCTTGGAGAGACAGTCAGAAGGTAAAGACAGTTAGAGGGTAAAGACAGTTAGAGGGTAAAGACAGTTAGAGGGTAAAGACAGTGAGAGGGTAAAGATAGTTAGAGGGTAAAGACAGTTAGAGGGTAAAGACAGTTAGAGGGTAAAGACAGTGAGAGGGTAAAGACAGTGAGAGGGTAAAGACAGTTAGAGGGTAGACAGTTAGAGGGTAAAGACAGTTAGAGGGTAAAGACAGTTAGAGGGTAAAGACAGTTAGAGTGTAAAGACAGTTAGAGGGTAAAGACAGTTAGAGGGTAAAGACAGTCAGAGGGTAAAGACAGTTAGAGGGTAAAGACAGTTAGAGGGTAAAGACAGTTAGAGGGTAAAGACAGTTAGAGGGTAAAGACAGTTAGAGGGTAAAGGGGAGAGTGATTCATCAAAGGGAGCTGGGGAGACAGGGGAGGGTGTTGATTAATCAGAATGAACTGGAGGAGGGAGCTGGGGAAGGGGGGATGTGATTCATCAGAGGGAGCTGAGAGGGAGGGGGTGGGTGCATAAAGGAGGTACTGATTTACGGTGGAGTCTATTGAGGAGGAATGAGATGGGCTGTTTTATGGTGTGGTCTTGGGAGGAGGAAGGAGATTGCGGGGGGGGGGTCGTGCGGGTGCCCGGCTTCATGAAGGGGGAAAAAATGGGGGCTTTAGCCCCTCAGTTCAAGCTTGTGCCACCACAGTTTTCATTTTATGTCCTTTATATAAAAATAGCCACAAAGTTCAAAGGATTGATTGGCAGGTTGGTGCTAAATCTGTATCACCACTGCGCTGCGTCATCACCGTGGACAGAGTGCCCGGCGGACTCTGTGTGTGTAGTGGGGTCATCACCGTGGACAGAGTGCCCGGCGGACTCTGTGTGTGTAGTGGGGTCATCACCGTGGACAGAGTACCCGGCGGACTCTGTGTGTGTAGTGGGGTCTATGGAAAGCCACTGGACTGTTAGGTGTGACTCCATTTTAGGTTTCCATCAAAAAGCAGGAAAAAAACACTGCTCATCTGTGGTAGGTAACGTCAATAACTATTCCTGATGATCTTTGAACAGAGGAGCCAGCCCAGGCTAGTCTAGAATCCTAAACCTAGCCGCAGGTTTTCTGTTCAAAAACATTCATTTAAAAACAACTGGTTCAGAGGAAGAGAGTGGCTGGAATACCCGGATACTGCTGAAGCAACATTTTGGTTCACATGTCTAAACTGGAAGCTATTGGCAGTACCAAATAAGTATCTAGGCAACATCAAGCAAGGAAGCATTTGAAATACACTGCACTGTGAAAAGAAAAACAAGTTGTATTCAGCTGCATTCACATAGACTGTTTGGAGTCTCTGTTATCCAGTCCTAAGTGCCTGACCATGGGAGAGTCTTTATTATCAAGTCCTTAAGGGCCTGACCCTGGGGGAATCTCTGAGGTCCAGACCTGAGTACCTGACCCTGGGGAAGTCACTTTGGTCCAGACCTAAGTACCTGACCCTGGGGTGAGTCTCTGAGGTCCAGAACTAAGTACCTGCCCCTGGGGGAGTCTCTGAGGTCCAGACCTAAGTACCTGACCCTGGGGGAGTCTCTGAGGTCCAGACCTGAGTACCTGACCCTGGGGTAGTCCCTGCGGTCCAGACCTGAGTACCTGACCCTGGGGAAGTCCCTGTGGTCCAGACCTGAGTACCTGACCCTGGGGGAGTATCTGAGGTCCAGACCTAAGTACCTGACCCTGGGGTGAGTCTCTGAGGTCCAGACCTAAGTACCTGCCCCTGGGGGAGTCTCTGAGGTCCAGACCTAAGTACCTGACCCTGGGGGAGTCTCTGAGGTCCAGACCTGAGTACCTGACCCTGGGGAAGTCCCTGTGGTCCAGACCTGAGTACCTGACCCTGGGGAAGTCCCTGTGGTCCAGACCTGAGTACCTGACCCTGGGGGAGTATCTGAGGTCCAGACCTGAGTACCTGACCCTGGGGGAGTCCCTGTGGTCCAGACCTGAGTACCTGACCCTGGGGGAGTATCTGAGGTCCAGACCTGAGTACCTGACCCTGGGGGAGTCTCTGAGGTCCAGACCTGAGTACCTGACCCTGGGGGAGTCTCTGAGGTCCAGACCTGAGTACCTGACCCTGGGGGAGACTCTGAGGTCCAGACCTGAGTACCAGACCCTGGGGAAGTCTCTGAGGTCCAGACCTGAGTACCTGACCCTGGGGAAGTCTCTGAGGTCCAGACCTGAGTACCTGACCCTGGGGGAGTCTCTGAGGTCCAGACCTGAGTACCTGACCCTGGGGAAGTCTCTGAGGTCCAGACCTGAGTACCTGACCCTGGGGGAGTCTCTGTGGTGGTGGATGGGTGTAATCCCATGACTCTGGATCAGAAGGTTACGTCTTCGATCCCAGTCGTGGACACTGGTTTTAATGTGTTTTATCTTATCTTATCCCAAACCTTAACCCTTACCTTAGCCATTCAGAATGAGTACCGTATCCATTTAGAACCAGCACCTGAACCATTCAGAACCAGTACCTTAACCATTCAGAACCAGTACCTTAACCATTCAGAACGAGTGCTTACATTAAAACCTGATGGGGATACATGATCCCATTTGGGATCACCCCCCATCCCCCCTGAGCTGTAATGTGGCGCAGGGAACGCAATAAATAATCCTAAAAATATTTAACCTCCACAGAATCGCTTGAAAAATGGCTCAAATGAAAGATAAAGAAGTTATTTATCTACCCAGCAAGTCAGATTTCTAAAATGGGTGGTAGCACATATTTATGTCCAACCACCACTGCATACATACTTCATTAGCTTAGCCAAGTAGGAAAAAATATGCAATCAACAAACGCAGGATTAAAAGAAAAATAATTTCACTAACCTTTTGAAATCTTCATCAGATGACAGTAATATAACATGTTACACAGTACATTCATTTTTTTCAATAATATGCAATATATATCCATAAATCTCTGTTTACAATTATGCATCGTTCAAAAATGCTACTCCAATGTCAGGAGAAATAAATAGTCCGCAGATAACGTCAGCAAACAAGGAATACACATCATAAACTTTGACTAAATATGCATGTTTTACATATGTATGGCAAGATAAACTTCTTCTAAATGCAATTGCTATGTTACAATTATTTTTAACGTTACATTTGGCGTTGATTAGGCTCCAGAGAGTCGGCGCTCTCAGTTAGCATGCTGACTCCTCTATCATGGAGTCGGCAGAAACCCAAAATGAAGACGTAAATATTCCCTTACCATGGCTGTTCTTGCTTCAGAAGACGTGGAAGGGTTAATACTCACCAAGTTAGCGTTCAGTTTGCAAGTCTGTGGTTCTCAAACTAGACACTTTTTGAAATGTATGCAAATTTCAAGGGGGCACCAAAACGTCGAAAGTATACATTATATTTCGAGTAAACTTATCAAACTATGTTTATAATTAAGCCTTAGCATGTTATAAAGGTCTACAGCAATCGTGAGGGCGAACAGATTTGCACACGTTGTTCAGTCTGTCCTGGGAGAAAAGAGAGAAATCTTCAGTCTCCCATTGGTGAAACTTTTTTGTGCGTCACCGGGACGTCTCGTGAGCACGTGATTCTCGCAGTTACAGGCCTCATCGGCAGGCTTCACGCTGAAGACATAGAACGTGTTTCATTTGGTTATAGCTCTTTGGGAAGTGTGTAAACAATGACGTCAAAGTGAGGGCAACTTTTCCCATTACAAGAGAGACTTTGGGAGAATGCATGCCCTGAGAGTTCTGCTTTAGCTAGAGACAAAATTTAAACGGTTTTATAAGCTTTAGAGTGTTTCCTATTCGATAACAATTTTTAATTGCATATATTAGCAACTTTTGACAAAAATTTATCATGGTTTATATGGGTGCCGAATTCCTCCAGAAGGGGCAGTATTCAGGGCTAGCCCCAACAGGTTTTAAACCCTTAACTTAGAAATTTGACGTTTGGAGAACATGGATGAATGTCTGCAGTGAGACTATGAGAGCTTGTTGGGGTGGTGACTGCTCTCTCAGCGCTCTCTCTCTGTGTGTGTGTGTGTGTGTGTGTGTGTGTGTGTGTGTGTGTGTGTGTGTGTGTGTGTGTTTGTGTGTGTGTGTGTGTGTCTGCATTAATTTGTGTGTGTGTGTGTGTGTGTGTTTGTGCGTTCATTTGTGTGTATATGTGTATGTGTGTGTGCGTGCGTACCTGTCTGGGTTTATACCCAACCCATGTGATTTCCAACACTATATTATATTTGACTTCCCCAGGAATTGTTTTCATCTCTGTTTTCATTGACAGAGTGGAACTTTTAGGGCAGGGACGGGCAACTTTGATGCTTGTGGGGGGCCACAGAAAATTCCATCATGAGGGCCCGCAGTTGCTCGTTGGTCTGCGTGCCCAAATCCAGCGTGCTATCTCTCTACCACGGAGAGAAAACATTTATGTTCATTTGGTACAATTCTACACATTTTGCCATGGGACGTAGAGAAATCATAGCAGTTTTTAATTTGAAATCTGAGTGAGACTCTGGGTAACAAACTCAAAGGGGGGATAATTAGACTATGAGGAAGTTTAGATAGCTGGCCACTAGACCAATTTACTAATCTAAAAATGTTTATCTGCCATGGGCTAACTGAATGATTATCAGTGACTGACATAACAAGAGAAAAACTGCTGATGAACAAAAACACATTTCGAAAGTGTACTATGTATATTGTAATATGTTAAGGGGGGGGTTGACACGAGGGCCTTCAGTTGCCCATTCCTGTTCTAGGGGATTCCATTAAGAGAACGACAGACTCAATCTTTTAAGACCTTCCCATCAACAGGTCACGATTTTAAAAAGCCCACCTTCACACAAAGTCTCTCTCTCTCTGACCCCTAGTAGTCCTTACACCCCCCTTTCCGATTGTCCCTACCCCTTTTTCCCATAGTCCTACCTCCCTTTCCCATAGTCCTACCCCCTTCACCATAGTCCTACCCCCTTTCCCTTAGTCCTACCCCCTTTCCCATAGTCCTACCCCCTTCACCATAGTCCTACCCCACTTTCCCATAGTCCTACCCCCTTCACCATAGTCCTACCCCCCTTTCCCTTAGTCCTACCCCCTTTCCCATAGTCCTACCCCCCTTCACCATAGTCCTACCTCCCTTTCCCATAGTCCTACCTCCCTTTCCCATAGTCCTACCTCCCTTTCCCATAGTCCTACCCCCTTCCCCATAGTCCTACCTCCCTTTCCCATAGTCCTACCCCTTTCCCATAGTCCTACCTCCCTTTCCCATAGTCCTACCCCCCTTTCCCATAGTCCTACCCCCTTTCCCATAGTCCTACCCACCTTTCCCATAGTCCTACCTCCCTTTCCCATAGTCCTACCCCCCTTTCCCATAGTCCTACCCCCTTCACCATAGTCCTACCCCTTTCCCATAGTCCTACCCCCTTCACCGTAGTCCTACCCCCTTTCCCATAGTCATACCTCCCTTTCCCTAGTCCTACCCCCTTTCCCATAGTCCTACCCCCTTTTCCCATAGTCCTACCCCCTTTCCCATAGTCCTACCTCCCTTTCCCATAGTCCCTACCCCCTTTCCCATAGTCCTACCCCCTTTCCCATAGTCCTACCTCCCTTTCCCATAGTCCCTACCCCCTTTCCCATAGTCCTACCCCCTTTCCCATAGTCCTACCCCCTTCCCATAGTCCTACCCCCTTTCCCATAGTCCTACCCCCTTCCCGTAGTCCTACCCCCTTTCCCATAGTCCTACCTCCCTTTCCCCTAGTCCTACCCCCTTTCCCATAGTCCTACCCCCTTTTCCCATAGTCCTACCCCCTTTCCCATAGTCCTACCTCCCTTTCCCATAGTCCCTACCCCCTTTCCCATAGTCCTACCCCCCTTTTCCCATAGTCCCTACCCCCATTCCCTAGTCCTACCCCCTTTCCCATAGTCCTACCCCTTTTCCCATAGTCCCTACCCCCATTCCCGAGTCCTACCCCCTTTCCCATAGTCCTACCCCTTTTTCCCATAGTCCTCCCCCTTTCCCATAGTCCTACCTCACTTTCCCATAGTCCTACCTCCCTTTCCCATAGTCCTACCTCCCTTTCCCATAGTCCTACCCCCTTTCCCATAGTCCTACCCCCTCCCTTTCCCATAGTCCTACCTCCCTTTCCCATAGTCCTACCCCCTTTTCCCATAGTCCTACCTCCCTTTCCCCTAGTCCTACCCCCCTTTCCCATAGTCCTACCCCCTTTTCCCATAGTCCTACCCCCTTTCCCATAGTCCTACCTCCCTTTCCCATAGTCCCTACCCCCTTTCCCATAGTCCTACCCCCTTTCCCATAGTCCCTACCCCCATTCCCCTAGTCCTACCCCCTTTCCCATAGTCCTACCCCTTTTCCCATAGTCCCTACCCCCATTTCCCGAGTCCTACCCCCTTTCCCATAGTCCTACCCCCTTTCCCATAGTCCTACCCCCTTTCCCATAGTCCTACCTCACTTTCCCATAGTCCTACCTCCCTTTCCCATAGTCCTACCTCCCTTTCCCATAGTCCTACCCCCTTTTCCCATAGTCCTACCTCCCTTTCCCATAGTCCTACCTCCCTTTCCCATAGTCCTACCCCTTTTCCCATAGTCCTACCCCCTTTCCCATAGTCCTACCTCCCTTTCCCATAGTCCTACCTCCCTTTCCCATAGTCCTACCCCCTTTTCCCATAGTCCTACCTCCCTTTCCCATAGTCCTACCCCCTTCGCCATAGGCAAAGTTAAGGTTCGAGACATAAATGTGAAAAACCAACAACACAGGTGGTAGCAGTGAACTCTCCCCACCTTTGCCCCCTAATGCAGACCACGAGACTTAAGGTAATGTGGTTATCGCTACAACTGAGACAATCTCTTCTAAAGCCAGTCCCAAGCAGTTAGTAACTGGTTTTCTTTCTAAGAGTCTTTGTGGTTTACTGGAAGTCATTGTGGCATTCAGACAGAAATTATGACAGGTTTACAAGCCATAGTTGTTTGTGTTTTATAAAATATTGTTCTAAGTACAATGACTCAACCATATGGGTGAGGACAGAGACATGGCAGTGTGGACATGGCAGTGTGGACATGGCCGTGTGGACATGGCAGTGTGGACATGGCAGTGTGGACATGGCCTTGTGGACATGGCAGTGTGGACATGGCAGTGAGGACATGGCAGTGTGGACATGGCAGTGTGGACATGGCAGTGTGGACATGGCAGTGAGGACATGGCAGTGAGGACATGGCAGTGTGGACATGGCAGTGTGGACATGGCAGTGAGGACATGGCAGTGTGGACATGGCAGTGTGGACATGGCAGTGTGGACATGGCAGTGAGGACATGGCAGTGTGGACATGGCAGTGTGGACATGGCAGTGTGGACATGGCAGAGCACACCCACGTTTACATGGACGGGACTGTAGTGGAGCGGGTTTGAGAGTTTCAAGTTCCTCGGCTTCCACATCACCAAGGAATTAAAAATGGTCCATTATACCCACACAGTTGTGAAGAGAGCACAGTAGTACCTCTTCCCCCTCGGGAGGCTCAAAATATTTTGTCACGGGCCCTTAGATCCTCAAAAAGTTCTACAGCTGCACCATCGAGAGCATATTGACTGGCTGCATCACCGCTTGGTAAGGACACTGCAAGGCGTCCGACCGCAAAGCACTACAGAGGGTGATGAGTACAGCTCAGTATCTGACTGTGACCAAGCTCCTTGTCATCCACGACCTACATTGCATTCATAAAGTATTCACACCCCTTTTCCACATTTTCTTGTGTTACAAAGTGGGATTCAATTTGAATTAATTGTCTTTTTTTTGGTCAAAGATCTACACAAAATACTCTGTAATGTCAAAGTGGAAGATAAATCCCCCCCAAAAAAAAAAGAATTATGAAAATGAAAAGATATTTTGAATACATTAGCATTCAGCCAATGAGACAATACATGTTAGAATCAGCTTTGGCATGGATTACAGCTGTGAGTCTTTTTGGTAAGTCTCTCAAATCTTTCCACACCTGGATTGTGCAACATTTGACAATTATTATTTTCAAAATTCTTTGAGTCTGTCAAATTGGATTTCGATCATTGCTAGACCACATTTCCAGGTCTTGCCATAGATTTTCAAGCAGATTTAAGGCAAAACCGTAACTCGGCCACTCAGGAACATTCACTGTCTTCTTGGTAATCAACTCCAGTGTAGATTTGGCATTGTGTTTTAGGTTATTGTCCTGCTGAAAGATTAATTTGTCTCCCAGTGTCTGGTGGAAAGCAGACTGAACCAGGGTTTCCTTGAGGGTGTTTCCTGTGCTTAGCTCAATTCCATTTATTTTTTTTCCTGAAAAACAACTCCTTAACGATTACAGCCATACCCATAACATGATGCAGCCACCACTATGCTTGAACATATGGAGAGTGGTACTCATCACTGTGTTGTATTGGATTTGCCCCAAACATAGCACTTTGTATTCAGGGTCGAAATTGCTTTGCCACAATTTTTTGCAGTATTACTTTCGTGCCTTGTTGCAAACAGGATGCACATTTTGGAATGTTTTAACCTCTCTGAACCATACCGGATCCGGGATAATTGTAATCAGCAACGCTGAATAGCATAGCGCCACAGTCAAATAATATTACGAGAAAATATTAATATTCATGAAATCACAAGTGCAATATTGCAAAACACAGTTTAGCCTTTTGTTCAGATTTTGAAATTATGCTTTACAGCGAAAGCAATACAAGCGTTTGTGTAAGTTTATCGATCGCTCGAACAAAACAATAAGTACACTTAGCATCAGGTAACTTGGTCACGAAAATCAGAAAAGTAATCAAATTAATAGTTTACCTTTGATGATCTTTGGATGTTTTCTCTAACGAGACTCCCAATTATACAACAAATGTTCCTTTTGTTCCATAAAGATATTTTTTATATCCAAATACCTCCGTTAGTTTGGTGAGTTATGCCCAGGAATCCACCGGAAAGAGCGGTCACGACAACACAGGCAAAAATTCCAAATGATATCCATAATGTCCACAGAAACATGTCAGACGTTTTTTATAATCAATCCTCAGGGTGTTTTTCAAATATCTATTCGATAATATATCAACCGGGATAGTTGGCTTTTCACTAGGACTGGGAGTGACAATGGCCACCTTTCTATTTTGTGCACAATTCACTCTGAGAGCCCCCACCTATCCACTTACGCAATGTGGTCGTTCACGCTCATTCTTCAAAATAAAAGCCTGAAACTATGTCTGAAGACTGTTGACACCTTGAGGAAGCGATAGGAAAAGGAATCTGGTTGATATCCCTTTAAATGGAGCAATGGGAGGCTATGGAACATGGAGTTTTCAAAATAGAAGCCACTTCCTGGTTTGATTTTTCTCAGGGTTTCGCCTGCAATATCAGTTCTGTTATACTCACAGACAATATTTTGACAGTTTTGGAAACTTTAGAGTGTTTTCTATCCTATCTGTCAATTATATGCATATTCTAGCATCTGGTCCTGAGAAATAGGCCATTTACTTTGGGAATGTTATTCTTCCGAACATAAAAATAATGCCCCCTAGCTTCAAGAGGTTAAATCTGTACAGGCTTCTTTTCCCTCTGTCATTTAGGTTAGTATTGTGAAGTAACTACAATGTTGTTGATCCATCCTCAGTTTCTCTAATCACAGCCATTTAACTCTGTAACTGTTTAAAAGTCACCATTGGCCTCATGGTGAAATCCCTGAGCCCTTCCTGTTTGGCAACTGAGTTAGGAAAGACGCCTGTATCTTTTGAAAAAAAAATATATAGATATTTTACCTTTATTTAACCAGGTAGGCTAGTTGAGAACACGTTCTCATTTGCAACTGCGACCTGGCCAAGATAAATCAAAGCAGTTCGATACATACAACAACACAGAGTTACACAGGGAGTAAAACCACAACACAGAGTTACACATGGAATAAACAAACATACAGTCAATAATACAATAGAAAAAGTATATATACAGTGTGTGCAAATGAGGTAGGATAAGGCAATAAATAGGCCATTGTGGCGAAGTAATTACAATATAGCAAATATACACTGGAATGGTAGATGTGCAGGAGGTGAATGTGCAAGTAGAGATACTGGGGTGCAAAGGAGCAAGATAAATAAATAAATACAGTATGGGGAGGAGGTAGCTGGATGGGCTATTTACAGATGGGCTATGTACAGGTGCAGTGATCTTTGAGCTGCTCTGACAGCTGGTGCTTAAAGTTAGTGAGGGAGATATGAGTCTCCAGCTTCAGTGAATTTTGCATTTCGTTCCAGTCATTTGTCATGATTGGGTGAATTGATACTCCATCCAAAGTGTAAGAAATAACTTCACCATGATCAAAGGGATATTCAGTGATTTTTTTTTTTTACCCATCTACCAATAGGTGCCCTTCTTTGTGAGGCATTGGAAAACCTCCCTGGTCTTTTGTGGTTGATTCTGTGGTTGAAATTCACTGTTTGATGGAAAGACCTTATAGATAATTGAAGGTGTAGGGTACAGAGATGAGGTAGTCATTCAGAAATCATGTTAAACTATATTATTTCACACAGAGTCCATGCAACTTATTATTTGAGTTGTAAAGAAGCAAATGTTTACTCCTGAATTTATTTAGGCCATAACAGTAGGGTTGAATACTTGTTGACTCAAGACATTTCAATTTAATCCATTTGATTCCCACTTTGTAACAACGACAAAATGTGGAAAAGATTAAGAGTTGTAGAAACCTTCTGAAGGCATTGTGTATATACCAGGCGGTGTCAGAGGAAGACACAAACATGTGTCAAATGCTCCAGTCACCCAAGCCATTGACTGTCCTCTCTGCTATATCACAGTAAGAGGTACACGTCCACCAAGTCTGGAACCAACAGGACATCTTCTACCAACCAAGACATTAGACTATGAATCATAAATAATAACTGAATAGCTAATCAAAAGGCTACATACTATGTGCATCAAAAATATCTTGCACTAACTCTACGTGGACTCTACCCACACTGTCGCGATCGTCGTATGGAGTAGACCAAATTGGAAAACCTCCTGGTTAGAATAGATTCTTCTTTATTAATGAAGAGCACTTAAACAAAAACAACAGAACAAATAAGACGACCGTGACCGCTATATAAACAATGTGCTAACGTATAACATAGACAATAACCCACGAAAAACCCAAAGAAGATGGCTGCATAAATATGGTTCCCAATCAGAGACAACGATAAACACCTGCCTCTAATTGAGAACCAATCTAGGCAACCACAGACCAACATAAACACCCAGATGAAAACAAACCCATAAATCTACTAAATCCCCTAGACAGTACAAACACCCTAGAATGAGACATAAACACACATATCACTCCTGTCACACCCTGACCTAACCAAAATAATGAAGAAAATAAAGAATATTAAGGTCAGGGCATGACACACACACACACTGGGATCTACCAACCACACTGGACTCTACCCAACACACTGGACTCTACCCAACACACTGGACTCTACCCAACACACTGGACCCTATCCAACACACTGGACTCTACCCAACACACTGGACTCTATCCAACACACTGGACCCTATCCAACACACTGGACTCTACCCACACACTGAACCCAACACACTACTCCCACACACTGGACTCTACCAACCACACTGGTACTCTATCCACCAACTGGACTACCCACACACTGAACTCTACCCACACACTGGACTCTATCCAACACACTGGACTCTACCCAACACACCGTACTCTATCCACCAACTGGACTCTACCTACACACTGGACTCTACCCAACACACTGGACTCTACCCCACACACTGGACTCTACCCACACACTGGACTCTACCCACACACTGGACTCTACCCACACACTGGACTCTACCCACACACTGGACTCTACTGGACCTAACACACTGGACTCTACCCAACACACTGGACTCTACCCACACACTGGACTCCCCACCACTGGACTCTACCCACACACTGGAAACACTGGACTCACCCAACACTGGACTCTACCCAAACACTGGACTCTACCCCACACACTGGACTCTACCCACACACTGGACTCTAACCACACACTGGACTCTACCCACACACTGGACTCTATCCACACTGGACTCTATCCAACACACTGGACTCTACCCAACACACTGGACTCTACCCAACACACTGGACTCTACCCACACACTGGACTCAATCCACCACTGGACTCTACCACACACTGGACTCTAACACACTGGACTCTACCCACACACTGGACTCTATCCACCACTGGACTCTACCCAACACACTGGACTCTACCCAACACACTGGACTCTACCCAACACACTGGACTCTATCCACACACTGGACTCTACCCACACACTGGACTCTACCACACACTGGACTCTAACAACACACTGGACCCAACACACTGGACTCTACCTACACACTGGACAATATCCACCCACAGGACTCTATCCAACACACTGGACTCTACCCAACACACTGGACTCTACCCACCGACTGGACTCTACCCACACACAGGACTCTATCCACCGACTGGACTCTACCCACACACTGGACTCTACCCAACACACTGGACTCTACCCAACACACTGGACTCTACCCAACACACTGGACTCTACTCACCAACTGGACTCTACCCCACACACTGGACTCTATCCACCAACTGGACTCTAACCACACACTGGACTCTAACCACACACTGGACTCTACACACTGGAACACACTGGACTCTACCCACACACTGGACTCTACCCAACACACTGGACTCTACCCAACACACTGGACTCTATCCACCACTGGACTCTACCCAACACACTGGACTCTACCCAACACACTGGACTCTACCCACACACTGGACTCTATCCACACACTGGACTCTACCCACACACTGGACTCTACCCACACACTGGACTCTACCCACACACTGGACTCTACCCAACACACTGGACTCTACCCACACACTGGACTCTACCCACACACTGGACTCTACCCACACACTGGACTCTACCCACACACTGGACTCTACCCACACACTGGACTCTACCCAAACACTGGACTCTACCCACACACTGGACTCTACCCAACACACTGGACTCTATCCACACACTGGACTCTACCCACCGACTGGACTCTACCCACACACAGGAATCTATCCAACACACTGGACTCTACCCAACAAACTGGACTCTATCCACCGACTGGACTCTACCCACACACAGGACTCTACCCAACACACTGGACTCTACCCAACACACTGGACTCTACCCACCAACTGGACTCTACCCACCAACTGGACTCTACCCCACACACTGGACTCTATCCACCAACTGGACTCTACCCAACACACTGGACTCTACCCAACACACTGGACTCTACCCAACACACTGGACTCTACCCAACACACTGGACTCTACCCAACACACTGGACTCTACCCAACACACTGGACTCTATCCACCGACTAGACTCTACCCAAACACTGGACTCTACCCAACACACTGGACTCTACCCACACACTGGACTCTACCCACACTGGACTCTACCCACACACTGGACTCTACCCACACACTGGACTCCACACTGGACTCCAACACACTGGACTCTACCCACACACTGGACTCTACCCACACACTGGACTCTACCCACACACTGGACTCTACCCACACACTGGACTCTACCCACACACTGGACTCTACCCACACACTGGACTCTACACACTGGACTCTACCCCACACACTGGACTCTACCCACACACTGACTCTATCCACACTGGACTCTACCCACACACTGGACTCTACCCACACACTGGACTCTACCCAACACACTGGACTCTACCCACACACTGGACTCTACCCACACACTGGACTCTACCACACACTGGACTCTACCCACACTGGACTCTACCCACACACTGGACTCTACCCAACACACTGGACTCTACCCACACACAGGACTCTATCCAACCACTGGACTCACCCAAACACTGGACTCTACCCACACACTGGACTCTACCCAACACACTGGACTCCCCACACACAGGACTCTATCCAACACACTGGACTCTACCCAACACACTGGACTCTCCACCACTGGACTCTACCCACACACTGGACCACTGGACTCTACCCACACACTGGACTCTACCCAACACACTGGACTCTACCCAACACACTGGACTCTACCCACACACTGGACTCTACCCACACACTGGACTCTATCCACCGACTGGACTCTACCCACTGGACACTGGACTCTACCCACACACTGGACTCTACCCAACACACTGGACTCTACCCAACACACTGGACTCTACCCACCACACTGGACTCTACCCACACACTGGACTCTATCCACCAACTGGACTCTACCCAACACACTGGACTCCAACCACACACTGGACTCTAACCACACACTGGACTCTACCCAACACACTGGACTCTACCCAACACACTGGACTCTACCCACACACTGGACTCTACCCAACACACTGGACTCTACCCACACACTGGACTCTACCCAAACACTGGACTCTACCCAACACACTAGACTCTACCACACACTGGACTCTACCCACACACTGGACTCTACCCAACACACTGGACTCTGGACACTGGACTCTACCCACACACTGGACTCTACCCACACACTGGACTCTACCCAACACACTGGACTCTACCCACACACTGGACTCTACCCACACACTGGACTCTACCCACACACTGGACTCTACCCAACACACTGGACTCTATCCACCACACTGGACTCTACCCACACACTGGACTCTACCCAACACACTGGACTCTAACCACACACTGGACTCTACCCACACACTGGACTCTACCCAACACACTGGACTCTACCCAACACACTGGACTCTACCCACACACTGGACTCTACCCAAACACTGGACTCTATCCAACACACTGGACTCTACCCACACACTGGACTCTACCCACACACTGGACTCTACCCAACACACTGGACTCTACCCAACACACTGGACTCTACCCAACACACTGGACTCTACCCAACACACTGGACTCTACCCAACACACTGGACTCTATCCACACACTGGACTCTACCCACACACTGGACTCTACCCACACACTGGACTCTACCCACACACTGGACTCTACCCACACACTGGACTCTACCCAACACACTGGACTCTACCCAACACACTGGACTCTACCCACACACAGGACTCTATCCAACCACTGGACTCCACCCAAACACTGGACTCTACCCACACACTGGACTCTACCCACACACTGGACTCTACCAACACACTGGACTCTAACCACACACTGGACTCTACCAACACACTGGACTCTATCCACCACACTGGACTCTATACACACACTGGACTCTACCCACACACTGGACTCTATCCAACACACTGGACTCTACCCAACACACTGGACTCTACCCCACACACTGGACTCTACCCACACACTGGACTCTACCCAACACACTGGACTCTACCCACACACTGGACTCTACCCACACACTGGACTCTACCCAACACACTGGACTCTACCCAACACACTGGACTCTACCCACACACTGGACTCTACCACACACTGGACTCTACCCAACACACTGGACTCTACCCACACACTGGACTCTACCCAACACACTGGACTCTACCCAACACACTGGACTCTACCCAACACACTGGACTCTACCCAACACACTGGACTCTACCCACACACTGGACTCTACCCACACACTGGACTCTACCCAACACACTGGACTCTACCCAACACACTGGACTCTACCCACACACTGGACTCTACCCAACACACTGGACTCTACCCACACACTGGACTCTACCCACACACTGGACTCTACCCACACACTGGACTCTACCCAACACACTGGACTCTACCCACACACTGGACTCTACCCACACACTGGACTCTACCCAACACACTGGACTCTACCCACACACTGGACTCTCCACACACACTGGACTCTACCCAACACTGGACTCTACCCAACACACTGGACTCTACCCACACACTGGACTCTACCCACACACTGGACTCTACCCACACACTGGACTCTACCCCACACACTGGACTCTATCCACCAACTGGACTCTACCCAACACACTGGACTCTACCCACACACTGGACTCTACCCAACACACTGGACTCTCTACCCAACACACTGGACTCTACCCAACACACTGGACTCTACCCAACACACTGGACTCTACCCCACACTGGACTGGACTCTACCCAAACACTGGACTCTACCCAACACACTAGACTCTACCCACACACTGGACTCTACCCACACACTGGACTCTACCCAACACACTGGACTCTACCCCACACTGGACTCTACTGGACTCTACCCACACACTGGACTCTACCCACACACTGGACTCTACCCAACACACTGGACTCTACCCACACACTGGACTCTACCCACACACTGGACTCTACCCACACACTGGACTCTACCCACACACTGGACTCTACCCAACACACTGGACTCTACCCAACACACTGGACTCTAACCACACACTGGACTCTACCCAACACACTGGACTCTACCCACACACTGGACTCTATCCACACACTGGACTCTACCCACACACTGGACTCTACCCACACACTGGACTCTACCCACACACTGGACTGGACTCTACCCACACACTGGACTCTACCCAACACACTGGACTCTACCCACACACTGGACTCTATCCACACACTGGACTCTACCCACACACAGGACTCTACCCAACACACTGGACTCTACCCAACACACTGGACTCTACCCACACACTGGACTCTATCCACACACTGGACTCTACCCACACACTGGACTCTACCCACACACTGGACTCTACCCACACACTGGACTCTACCCAACACACTGGACTCTACCCAACACACTGGACTCTACCCCACACTGGACTCTACCCCACACACTGGACTCTACCCAACACACTGGACTCACCCAACACACTGGACTCTATCCACACACTGGACTCTACCCACACACTGGACTCTACCCAACACACTGGACTCTACCCAACACACTGGACTCTACCCACACACTGGACTCTACCACAACACACTGGACTCTACCCAACACACTGGACTCTATCCACCACACTGGACTCTACCCAAACACTGGACTCTACCCAACACACTGGACTCTACCCACACACTGGACTCTACCCACACACTGGACTCTACCCACACACTGGACTCTACCCACACACTGGACTCTACCCCACACTGGACTCTACCCCCACACTGGACTCTACCCCCACACTGGACTCTACCCAACACACTAGACTCTACACACACTGGACTCTACCCACACACTGGACTCTACCCACACACTGGACTCTACCCAACACACTGGACTCTACCCACACACTGGACTCTACCCCACACACTGGACTCTACCCACACACAGGACTCCACCCAAACACTGGACTCCACCCAAACACTGGACTCTACCCACACACTGGACTCTACCTACACACTGGACTCTATCCACCGACTGGACTCTATACACCGACTGGACTCTACCCACACACAGGACTCTATCCAACACACTGGACTCTACCCAACAAACTGGACTCTATCCACCACACTGGACTCACACACTGGACTCTACCCACACACTGGACACACTGGACTCCACCACACACTGGACTCTACCCACACACTGGACTCTACCCAACACACTGGACTCTACCCAACACACTGGACTCTACCCACCAACTGGACTCTACCCACCAACTGGACTCTACCCCACACACTGGACTCTATCCACCAACTGGACTCTACCAAACACACTGGACTCTACCCAACACACTGGACTCTACCCAACACACTGGACTCTACCCAACACACTGGACTCTACCCAACACACTGGACTCCACCCTGGAACCCACACTGGACTCTACCCAACACACTAGACTCTACACACACTGGACTCTACCCACACACTGGACTCTACCCCCACACTGGACTCTACCCCCACACTGGACTCTACCCATTCACAGAACTCTACCCCACACACTGGACTCTACCCACACACTGGACTCTACCCATTCACAGAACTCTACCCCACACACTGGACTCTACCCAACACACTAGACTCTACACACACTGGACTCTACCCACACACTGGACTCTACCCCACACACTGGACTCTACCCAACACACTGGACTCTACCCAACACAGGACTCTACCCCACACACTGGACTCTACCCACACACTGGACTCTACCCAACACACTGGACTCTACCCACACACTGGACTCTACCCAACACACTGGACTCTACCCAACACACTGGACGCTACCCACACAATGGACTCTACCCACACACTGGACTCTAACCACACACTGGACTCTAACCACACACTGGACTCTAACCACACACTGGACTCTACCCAACACACTGGACTCTACCCACACACAGGACTCTATCCAACCACTGGACTCCACCCAAACACTGGACTCTACCCACACACTGGACTCTACCTACACACTGGACTCTATCCACCGACTGGACTCTATCCCACACACTGGACTCTACCCAACACACTGGACTCTACCCACCACTGGACTCTATCCACCGACTGGACTCTATACACCGACTGGACTCTACCCACACACAGGACTCTATCCAACACACTGGACTCTACCCAACAAACTGGACTCTATCCACCGACTGGACTCTACCCACACACAGGACTCTACCCAACACACTGGACTCTACCCAACACACTGGACTCTACCCACACACTGGACTCTACCCAACACACTGGACTCTACCCAACACACTGGACTCTACCCACCAACTGGACTCTACCCCACACACTGGACTCTATCCACCAACTGGACTCTACCCAACACACTGGACTCCAACCACACACTGGACTCTAACCACACACTGGACTCTACCCAACACACTGGACTCTACCCAACACACTAGACTCTACACACACTGGACTCTACCCACACACTGGACTCTACCCAACACACTGGACTCTACCCAACACACTAGACTCTACACACACTGGACTCTACCCAACACACTGGCTCTACCCAACACACTAGACTCTACACACACTGGACTCTACCCACACACTGGACTCTACCCACACACTGGACTCTACCCAACACACTGGACTCTATCCAACACACTGGACTCTACCCAACACACTGGACTCTATCCACCGACTGGACTCTATACACCGACTGGACTCTAACCACACACAGGACTCTACCCAACACACTGGACTCTACCCAACACACTGGACTCTATCCACCGACTAGACTCTATCCAAACACTGGACTCTACACAACACACTAGACTCTACACACACTGGACTCTACCCACACACTGGACTCTACCCACACACTGGACTCTATCCACCGACTGGACTCTACCCACACACTGGACTCTACCCAACACACTGGACTCTACCCAACACACTGGACTCTACCCAACACACTGGACTCTACTCACCAACTGGACTCTACCCCACACACTGGACTCTATCCACCAACTGGACTCTAACCACACACTGGACTCTAACCACACACTGGACTCTACCCAACACACTGGACTCTATCCACTGACTGGACTCTACCCAACACACTGGACTCTACCCAACACACTGGACTCTATCCACACACTGGACTCTACCCACACACTGGACTCTACCCACACACTGGACTCTACCCACACACTGGACTCTACCCCACACTGGACTCTACCCCCACACTGGACTCTACCCCCACACTGGACTCTACCCAACACACTAGACTCTACCCAACACACTGGACTCTACCCACACACTGGACTCTACCCACACACTGGACTCTACCCCACACACTGGACTCTACCCACACACTGGACTCTACCCAACACACTGGACTCTACCCAACACACTGGACTCTACCCACACACTGGACTCTACACACACTGGACTCTACCCACACACTGGACTCTACCCAACACACTGGACTCTAACCACACACTGGACTCTACCCAACACACTGGACTCTACCCACACACTGGACTCTATCCACCACTGGACTCTATCCAAACACTGGACTCTACCCAACACACTAGACTCTACACACACTGGACTCTACCCACACACTGGACTCTACCCCACACTGGACTCTACCCCCACACTGGACTCTACCCCCACACTGGACTCTACTCCAACACACTGGACTCTACCCCACACACTGGACTCTACACACACTGGACTCTACCCAACACACTGGACTCAACACACTGGACTCTACCCACACACTGGACTCTACCAACACACACACCTCCACTGGACTCTACCAACACACTGGACTCTACCCAACACACTGGACTCTACCCCACACACTGGACTCTACCCACACACACTGGACTCTACCCACACACTGGACTCTACCCACACACTGGACTCTATCCAACACACTGGACTCTACCCACACACTGGACTCTACCCACACTGGACTGGACTCTAACACACTGGACTCTACCCACACACACTGGACTCTACCCACACTGGACTCTACCAACACACTGGACTCTACCCAACACACTGGACTCTATCCACCGACTGGACTCTATACACCGACTGGACTCTAACCACACACAGGACTCTATCCAACACACTGGACTCTACGCAACACACTGGACTCTATCCACCGACTGGACTCTACCCACACACAGGACTCTATCCACCCACTGGACTCTACCCACACACTGGACTCTACCCAACACACTGGACTCTACCCAACACACTGGACTCTACCCACCACACTGGACTCTACCCCACACACTGGACTCTACCCCACACACTGGACTCTACCCAACACACTGGACTCTAACCACACACTGGACTCTACCCAACACACTGGACTCTACCCAACACACTGGACTCTACCCACCACTGGACTCTACCCAAACACTGGACTCTACTCCACACACTGGACTCTACCCACACACTGGACTCTACCCACACACTGGACTCTACCCACACACTGGACTCTACCCCACACTGGACTCTACCCCACACACTGGACTCTACCCACACTGGACTCTACCCACACACTGGACTCTACCCAACACACTGGACTCTACCCACACACTGGACTCTACCCACACACTGGACTCTACCCACACACTGGACTCTACCCAACACACTGGACTCTACCCAACACACTGGACTCTACCCACACACTGGACTCTACCCACACACTGGACTCTATCCACACTGGACTCTACCCACACACTGGACTCTACCCACACACTGGACTCTACCCCACACACTGGACTCTACCCACACACACTGGACTCTACCCAACACACTGGACTCTACCCCACACACTGGACTCCACACACACTGGACTCTACTCCACACACTGGACTCTACCCACACACTGGACTCTACCCAACACACTGGACTCTACCCAACACACTGGACTCTACCCACACACTGGACTCTACCCACACACTGGACTCTATCCAACACACTGGACTCTACCCAACACACTGGACTCTACCCACACACTGGACTCTAACACACTGGACTCTATCCACACACTGGACTCTATCCAACACACTGGACTCTACCCAACACACTGGACTCTATCCACACACTGGACTCTACCCACCACTGGACTCTACCCACACACAGGACTCTCTACACCAACACACTGGACTCTACCCAACACACTGGACTCTACCCACACACTGGACTCTACCCACACACTGGACTCTATCCACCGACTGGACTCTACCCAACACACTGGACTCTACCCAACACACTGGACTCTACCCAACACACTGGACTCTACCCCACACTGGACTCTACCCAACACACTGGACTCTACCCACACACTGGACTCTACCCACACACTGGACTCTAACCACACACTGGACTCTACCCAACACACTGGACTCTACCCAACACACTGGACTCTATCCACCGACTAGACTCTATCCAAACACTGGACTCTACCCAACACACTAGACTCTACACACACTGGACTCTACCCACACACTGGACTCTACCCACACACTGGACTCTACCCCACACACTGGACTCTACCCACACACTGGACTCTACCCACACACTGGACTCTATCCACCTACCCACAGAACTCTACCCCACACACTGGACTCTACCCACACACACTGGACTCTCCAACCACTGGACTCCACCCAACACACTGGACTCTACCCACACACTGGACTCTACCACACTGGACTGGACTATCCACCCACTGGACTCTACCCAACACACTGGACTCTACCCAACACACTGGACTCTATCCACCACTGGACTCTATACACACACGACTGGACTCTAACCACACACAGGACTCTACCCAACACACTGGACTCTACCCAACACACTGGACTCTATCCACACACTGGACTCTGGACTCCCCACACACTGGACTCTCCACTCCAACACACTGGACTCTACCCACACACTGGACTCTACTGGACCAACACACTGGACTCTACCCAACACACTGGACTCTACCACCACACTGGACTCTACCCCCACACTGGACTCTATCCACCACACTGGACTCTACCCAACACACTGGACTCTAACCACACACTGGACTCTACCCAACACACTGGACTCTACCCAACACACTGGACTCTATACCCACACACTGGACTCTACCCAAACACTGGACTCTACCCAACACACTGGACTCTACCCACACACTGGACTCTACCCACACACTGGACTCTACCCACACACTGGACTCTACCACACACTGGACTCTACCCCACACACTGGACTCTATCCACCACACTGGACTCTACCCAACACACTGGACTCTACCCACACACTGGACTCTACCCAACACACTGGACTCTACCACACACTGGACTCTACCCACACACTGGACTCTACCCAACACACTGGACTCTACCCAACACACTGGACTCTACCCACACACTGGACTCTACCCACACACTGGACTCTCTACCAACACACTGGACTCTACCCAACACACTGGACTCTATCCACACACTGGACTCTACCCACACACAGGACTCTACTGGACTCTACCCACACACTGGACTCACTGGACCTACACACTGGACTCTATCCACCACACTGGACTCTACCCAACACACTGGACTCTACCCAACACACTGGACTCTATCCACACACTGGACTCTATACACACTGGACTCTACCCACACACAGGACTCTACCCAACACACTGGACTCTACCCAACACACTGGACTCTATCCACCACACTGGACTCTGGACTCCACACACAGGACTCTATCCACCACTGGACTCTACCCAACCACTGGACTCACTGGACTCTGGACTCCAACACACTGGACTCTACCCAACACACTGGACTCTACCCACCACTGGACTCTACCCCAACACACTGGACTCTATCCACACACTGGACTCTACCCAACACACTGGACTCTACCCAACACACTGGACTCTACCCACACACTGGACTCTACCCAACACACTGGACTCTCCACCGACTAGACTCTACCCAAACACTGGACTCTACCCAACACACTAGACTCTACACACACTGGACTCTACCCACACACTGGACTCTACCCACACACTGGACTCTACCCCACACACTGGACTCTACCCCCACACTGGACTCTACCCACACACTGGACCACACAGAACTCTACCCCACACACTGGACTCTACCCACACACTGGACTCTACCCACACAGACTCTACCCCACACACTGGACTCTACCCACACACTGGACTCTACCCAACACACTGGACTCTATCCCCCACACTGGACTCTACCAACACACTGGACTCTACCCAACACACTGGACTCTATCCACCGACTGGACTCTACCCACACACTGGACTCTATCCAACACACTGGACTCTACCCACAAACTGGACTCTATCCACCACTGGACTCTACCCACACACTGGACTCTATCCACCACACTGGACTCTACCCAACACACTGGACTCTAACCACACACTGGACTCTACCCACACACTGGACTCTACCCAACACACTGGACTCTACCCAACACACTGGACTCTAACCACACACTGGACTCTACCCAACACACTGGACTCTACCCACACACTGGACTCTACCCAACACACTGGACTCTACCCAACACACTGGACTCTATCCACCGACTAGACTCTATCCAAACACTGGACTCTACCCAACACACTAGACTCTACACACACTGGACTCTACCCACACACTGGACTCTACCCACACACTGGACTCTACCCCCACACTGGACTCTACCCCCACACTGGACTCTACCCCACACTGGACTCTACCCATTCACAGAACTCTACCCCACACACTGGACTCTACCCACACACTGGACTCTACCCATTCACAGAACTCTACCCCACACACTGGACTCTACCCACACACTGGACTCTACCTACACACTGGACAATATCCACCCACAGGACTCTATCCAACACACTGGACTCTACCCAACACACTGGACTCTATCCACCGACTGGATTCTACCCACACACAGGACTCTATCCAACACACTGGACTCTACCCAACAAACTGGACTCTATCCACCGGCTGGATTCTACCCACACACAGGACTCTATCCACCGACTGGACTCTACCCACACTCTGGACTCTAACCACACACTGGACTCTACCCCACACACTGGACTCTATTCACCAACTGGACTCTACCCAACACACTGGACTCCAACCACACACTGGACTCCAACCACACACTAGACTCTACCCACCGACTAGACTCTACCCACACACTGGACTCTACCCCACACTGGACTCTACCCCCACACTGGACTCTACCAACACACTGGACTCTACCCCACACACTGGACTCTACCAACACACTGGACTCTACCCACACACTGGACTCTACCCCACACACTGGACTCTACCCACACACTGGACTCTACCCAACACACTGGACTCTACCCAACACACTAGACTCTATCCACCGACTAGACTCTACCCACACACTGGACTCTACCCCCACACTGGACTCTACCCCCACACTGGACTCTACCCATTCACAGAACTCTACCCCACACACTGGACTCTACCCACACACTGGACTCTACCCATTCACAGAACTCTACCCCACACACTGGACTCTACCCAACACACTAGACTCTACCACACACTGGACTCTACCCACACACTGGACTCTACCCAACACACTGGACGCTACCCACACAATGGACTCTACCCACACACTGGACTCTAACCACACACTGGACTCTAACCACACACTGGACTCTACCCAACACACTGGACTCTACCCACACACAGGACTCTATCCAACCACTGGACTCCACCCAAACACTGGACTCTACCCACACACTGGACTCTACCTACACACTGGACAATATCCACCGACTGGACTCTACCCACACACAGGACTCTATCCACCGACTGGACTCTACCCACACTCTGGACTCTACCCACACACTGGACTCTACCCAACACACTGGACTCTACCCAACACACTGGACTCTACCCACCAACTGGACTCTACCCAACACACTGGACTCCAACCACACACTGGACTCTAACCACACACTGGACTCTACCCAACACACTGGACTCTACCCAACACACTGGACTCTACCCAACACACTGGACTCTACCCAACACACTGGACTCTACCCACACACTGGACTCTACCCACACACTGGACTCTACCCAACACACTGGACTCTACCCAACACACTGGACTCTACCCAACACACTGGACTCTACCCACACACTGGACTCTACCCAACACACTGGACTCTACCCAACACACTGGACTCTATCCACCGACTAGACTCTACCCAACACTGGACTCTACCCAACACACTGGACTCTACTCCAACACACTGGACTCTACCCACACACTGGACTCTACCCACACACTGGACTCTATCCACCACTGGACTCTACCCACACACTGGACTCTACCCACACACTGGACTCTACCCCACACACTGGACTCTACCCAACACACTGGACTCTACCCACCACAACACACTGGACTCTACCACACACTGGACTCTACCCACACACTGGACTCTACCCAACACACTGGACTCTACCCAACACACTGGACTCTACCCAACACACTGGACTCTACCCAACACACTAGACTCTACACACACTGGACTCTACCCACACACTGGACTCTACCCCACACTGGACTCTACCCCCACACTGGACTCTACCCCCACACTGGACTCTACCCAACACACTAGACTCTACACACACTGGACTCTACCCACACACTGGACTCTACCCACACACTGGACTCTACCCAACACACTGGACTCTACCCAACACACTGGACTCTACCCACACACTGGACTCTAACCACACACTGGACTCTAACCACACACTGGACTCTAACCACACACTGGACTCTACCCAACACACTGGACTCTACCCACACACTGGACTCTACCCAACACACTGGACTCTACCCAACACACTGGACTCTACCCAACACACTGGACTCTACCCACACACTGGACTCTATCCACACACTGGACTCTACCCACACACAGGACTCTCCACCACTGGACTCTACCCACACACTGGACTCTACCCACACACTGGACTCACTGGACTCCCAACACACTGGACTCTACCCACACACTGGACTCTACCCCACACACTGGACTCTATCCACACACTGGACTCTACCACACACTGGACTCTACCCAACACACTGGACTCTACCCAACACACTGGACTCTACCCAACACACTGGACTCTACCCAACACACTGGACTCTACCCACACACTGGACTCTACCCAAACACTGGACTCTACCCAACACACTGGACTCTACCCACACACTGGACTCTACCCACACACTGGACTCTACCCACACACTGGACTCTACCCACACACTGGACTCTACCCACACACTGGACTCTACCCAACACACTGGACTCTACCCAACACACTGGACTCTACCCACACACTGGACTCTACCCACACACTGGACTCTACCCACACACTGGACTCTACCCACACACTGGACTCTACCCACTCTACCCACACACTGGACTCTACCCCACACACTGGACTCTAACCACACACTGGACTCTACCCAACACACTGGACTCTACCCACACACTGGACTCTCCCACACACTGGACTCACTGGACTCCACCCAAACACTGGACTCTACCCACACACTGGACTCTACCTACACACTGGACTCTATCCACCGACTGGACTCTATACACCGACTGGACTCTACCCACACACAGGACTCTATCCAACACACTGGACTCTACCCACACTGGACTCTACCCACACACTGGACTCTCTCCAACACACTGGACTCTACCCAACACACTGGACTCTATCCAACACACTGGACTCTATCCACCGACTGGACTCTACCCACACACAGGACTCTATCCACCGACTGGACTCTACCCACACACTGGACTCTACCCAACACACTGGACTCTACCCAACACACTGGACTCTACTCACCAACTGGACTCTACCCCACACACTGGACTCTATCCACCAACTGGACTCTACCCAACACACGGGACTCTAACCACACACTGGACTCTACCCAACACACTGGACTCTACCCAACACACTGGACTCTATCCACCGACTAGACTCTATCCAAACACTGGACTCTACCCAACACACTAGACTCTACACACACTGGACTCTACCCACACACTGGACTCTACCCACACACTGGACTCTACCCCACACTGGACTCTACCCCCACACTGGACTCTACCCCCACACTGGACTCTACCCATTCACAGAACTCTACCCCACACACTGGACTCTACCCACACACTGGACTCTACCCATTCACAGAACTCTACCCCACACACTGGACTCTACCCACACCTGGACTCTACCACACACTGGACTCTACCACACACTGGACTCTAACCACACACTGGACTCTACCCAACACACTGGACTCTACCCACACACTGGACTCTATCCACACTGGACTGGACTCTACCCACACACTGGACTCTACCCAACACACTGGACTCTACCCAACACACTGGACTCTACTGGACCACCACACACTGGACTCTACCCACACACTGGACTCTACCCACACACTGGACTCTACCCACACACTGGACTCTACCCACACACTGGACTCTACCCACACACTGGACTCTACCCACACTGGACTGGACACACTGGACCCAACACACTGGACTCTACCCAACACACTGGACTCTACCCAACACACTGGACTCTACCCAACACACTGGACTCTATCCACCGACTAGACTCTACCCAAACACTGGACTCTACCCAACACACTAGACTCTACACACACTGGACTCTACCCACACACTGGACTCTACCCAACACACTGGACTCTACCCAACACACTAGACTCTACACACACGGGACTCTACCCACACACTGGACTCTACCCAACACACTGGCTCTACCCAACACACTGGACTCTACCCACACACTGGACTCTACCCACACACTGGACTCTACCCACACACTGGACTCTACCCAACACACTGGACTCTACCCAACACACTGGACTCTAACCACACACTGGACTCTACCCAACACACTGGACTCTACCCACACACTGGACTCTACCCAACCACTGGACTCTACCCAAACACTGGACTCTACCCACACACTGGACTCTACCTACACACTGGACAATATCCACCCACAGGACTCTATCCAACACACTGGACTCTACCCAACACACTGGACTCTAACCACACACTGGACTCTACCCACACACTGGACTCTACCCAACACACTGGACTCTACCCAACACACTGGACTCTACCCAACACACTGGACTCTATCCACACACTGGACTCTACCCAACACACTGGACTCTACCCAACACACTGGACTCTACCCACACACTGGACTCTACCCACACACTGGACTCTACCCAACACACTGGACTCTACCCACACACTGGACTCTACCCACACACTGGACTCTACCCACACACTGGACTCTACCCCACACACTGGACTCTACCACACACTGGACTCTACCCACACAGAACTCCACCCACACACTGGACTCTACCCAACACACTGGACTCTACCCACACAGGACTCTACCCAACACACTGGACTCTACACAACACACTAGACTCTACCCACACACTGGACTCTACCCACACACTGGACTCTACCCAACACACTGGACGCTACCCACACAATGGACTCTACCCACACACTGGACTCTAACCACACACTGGACTCTAACCACACACTGGACTCTACCCACACACTGGACTCTACCCAACACACTGGACTCTACCCAACACACTGGACTCTACCCACACACTGGACACACTGGACTCTACCCACACACTGGACTCCACCACACTGGACTCTACCCACACACTGGACTCTATCCACACACTGGACTCTACCCACACACTGGACTCTACCCACACACTGGACTCTACCCAACACACTGGACTCTACCCACCAACTGGACTCTACCCAACACACTGGACTCCAACCACACACTGGACTCTAACCACACACTGGACTCTACCCAACACACTGGACTCTACCCAACACACTGGACTCTACCCAACACACTGGACTCTATCCACCGACTAGACTCTACCCAAACACTGGACTCTACCCAACACACTAGACTCTACACACACTGGACTCTACCCAACACACTGGACTCTACCCAACACACTGGACTCTACCCACACACTGGACTCTACCCACACACTGGACTCTACCCACACACTGGACTCCACACACTGGACTCTACCCAACACACTGGACTCTACCCAACACACTGGACTCTACCCAACACACTGGACTCTACCCACACACTGGACTCTACCCACACACACTGGACTCTACCCCACACACTGGACTCTACCCAACACACTGGACTCACTGGACCAACACACTGGACTCTACCCACACACTGGACTCTACCCACACTGGACTCACCCAACACACTGGACTCTACCCACACACTGGACTCTACCCAACACACTGGACTCTAACCACACACTGGACTCTACCCAACACACTGGACTCTACCCACACACAGGACTCTATCCACCCACAGGACTCTATCCAACACACTGGACTCTACCCAACACACTGGACTCTATCCACCGACTGGACTCTATCCACACACTGGACTCTACCCACACACAGGACTCTACCCAACACACTGGACTCTACCCAACACACTGGACTCTACCCAACACACTGGACTCTACCCCACACACTGGACTCTACCCACCACACTGGACTCTACCCAACACACTGGACTCTACCCACACACTGGACTCTACACCCAACACACTGGACTCTACCCAACACACTGGACTCTATCCACCGACTAGACTCTATCCAAACACTGGACTCTACCCAACACACTGGACTCTACCCACACACTGGACTCTACCCACACACTGGACTCTACCCACACACTGGACTCTACCCACACACTGGACTCTACCCCCACACTGGACTCTACCCCACACTGGACTCTACCCACACTGGACTCTACCCCACACACTGGACTCTACCCACACACTGGACTCTACCCATTCACTGGAACTCTACCCACACACTGGACTCTACCCACACACTGGACTCTACACACTGGACAATACTGGACTCTATCCAACACACTGGACTCTACCCAACACACTGGACTCTATCCACCGACTGGACTCTACCCACACACAGGACTCTATCCAACACACTGGACTCTACCCAACAAACTGGACTCTATCCACCGACTGGACTCTACCCACACACAGGACTCTATCCACCGACTGGACTCTACCCACACACTGGACTCTACCCCACACACTGGACTCTATTCACCAACTGGACTCTACCCAACACACTGGACTCCAACCACACACTGGACTCTAACCACACACTGGACTCTACCCAACACACTGGACTCTACCCAACACACTGGACTCTACCCAACACACTGGACTCTACCCAACACACTGGACTCTATCCACCGACTAGACTCTACCCAAACACTGGACTCTACCCAACACACTAGACTCTACACACACTGGACTCTACCCACACACTGGACTCTACCCAACACACTGGACTCTACCCAACACACTAGACTCTACACACACTGGACTCTACCCACACACTGGACTCTACCCACACACTGGACTCTACCCAACACACTGGACTCTACCCAACACACTGGACTCTAACCACACACTGGACTCTACCCAACACACTGGACTCTACCCAACACACTGGACTCTACCCAACACACTGGACTCTACCCAAACACTGGACTCTACCCACACACTGGACTCTACCCACACTGGACTCTATCCACACACTGGACTCTACCCAACACACTGGACTCTACCCAACACACTGGACTCTACCCACCACTGGACTCTACCCACACACTGGACTCTACCCAACACACTGGACTCTACCCAACACACTGGACTCTACCCAACACACTGGACTCTACCCACACACTGGACTCTACCCACACTGGACTCTACCCACACACTGGACACACTGGACTCCACACACACTGGACTCTACCCACACACTGGACTCTACCCACACACTGGACTCTACCCAACACACTGGACTCTACCCCCACACTGGACTCTACCCCCACACTGGACTCTACCCATTCACAGAACTCTACCCCACACACTGGACTCTACCCACACACTGGACTCTACCCATTCACAGAACTCTACCCCACACACTGGACTCTACCCACACACTGGACTCTACCTACACACTGGACAATATCCACCCACAGGACTCTATCCAACACACTGGACTCTATCCACCGACTGGACTCTATACACCGACTGGACTCTACCCACACACAGGACTCTATCCAACACACTGGACTCTACCCAACAAACTGGACTCTATCCACCGACTGGACTCTACCCACACACAGGACTCTATCCACCGACTGGACTCTACCCACACTCTGGACTCTACCCACACACTGGACTCTACCCAACACACTGGACTCTACCCAACACACTGGACTCTACCCACCAACTGGACTCTACCCCACACACTGGACTCTATCCACCAACTGGACTCTACCCAACACACTGGACTCCAACCACACACTGGACTCTAACCACACACTGGACTCTACCCAACACACTGGACTCTACCCAACACACTGGACTCTACCCAACACACTGGACTCTACCCAACACACTGGACTCTACCCAACACACTGGACTCTACCCAACACACTGGACTCTACCAACACTGGACTCTACCCAACACACTAGACTCTACACACACTGGACTCTACCCACACACTGGACTCTACCCACACACTGGACTCTACCCAACACACTGGACTCTACCCAACACACTGGACTCTAACCACACACTGGACTCTACCCAACACACTGGACTCTACCCACACACAGGACTCTATCCAACCACTGGACTCCACCCAAACACTGGACTCTACCCACACACTGGACTCTACCTACACACTGGACAATATCCACCCACAGGACTCTATCCAACACACTGGACTCTACCCAACACACTGGACTCTATCCACCGACTGGACTCTATACACCGACTGGACTCTACCCACACACAGGACTCTATCCAACACACTGGACTCTACCCAACACACTGGACTCTATCCACCGACTGGACTCTAACCACACACAGGACTCTATCCAACACACTGGACTCTACGCAACACACTGGACTCTATCCACCGACTGGACTCTACCCACACACAGGACTCTATCCACCGACTGGACTCTACCCACACACTGGACTCTACCCAACACACTGGACTCTACCCAACACACTGGACTCTACTCACCAACTGGACTCTACCCCACACACTGGACTCTATCCACACACTGGACTCTACCCAACACACTGGACTCTAACCACACACTGGACTCTACCCAACACACTGGACTCTACCCAACACACTGGACTCTATCCACCGACTAGACTCTATCCAAACACTGGACTCTACCCAACACACAGGACTCTACCCACACACAGGACTCTATCCAACCACTGGACTCACCCAAACACTGGACTCTACCACACACTGGACTCTACCAACACACTGGACTCTACCCAACACACTGGACTCTAACCACACACTGGACTCTACCCAACACACTGGACTCTACCCAACACACTGGACTCTATCCACCGACTGGACTCTACCCACACACTGGACTCTACCCAACACACTGGACTATACCCACACACTGGACTCTACCCAACACACTGGACTCTACCCACACACTGGACTCTACCCACACACTCACACATACTTACACTGACACCCCAACACACACAAACTCTAACACACACAAACACACACTAAATACATCCACACACACACACACACTTTGCGCACACACATACTGACGCCACACACACATTGACACACACACACACACTCATCCTATACTGTTGATACTTTTTATAATCTATCCTGTTGCCTAGTTAATTTACCCTTAGCTATATGTAAACATCTATCTCAATTACCTGGTACCCCTGCACATCGACTTGATACTGGTACTCCCCGTATATAGCCATGCTATTACCTGGTACCCGCTACACATCGACTCAGTACTGGTACTTCCTGTATATAGCCATGTTATTACCTGGTACCTGCTACACATCGACTCAGTATTGGTACTTTCTGTATATAGCCATGCTATTACCTGTGTATATAACCAGGTTATTACCTGGTACTCTGTGTATATAGCCATGTTATTACCTGGTACTTCCTGTATATAGCCATGTTATTTACATGCTATTGTTATTCTTTACTCAATGTGTCGTTATTCCTCATGACACTATTACATTTTTTATCTTTGACTCTTCGTCGTTGGAAAAGTACCTGTATGTGAGCATTTCACTGTCAAATGTTTTTATTTTATTTGATAAGTATCCTCCAGGTCATACTTTATTAGCTACAGGGTTCAAAAACGGGTTCTCTTTGATATTACAGGGTAGTGCTTACTTCCCAGTACATCACTTGGGGCCAAGCTTCCTGCCATCCAGGACCTCTATACCAGGCGGTGTCAGAGGAAAGCCATAAAAATTGTCAAAAACTCTAGCCACTGCTATTTCTACAGAATACTGTAACATGGGATTATTTGTGTCCAACAATCTTCATAACAATAGGCAGTATAGGAAAAATGTCCTGATAATTTCAAGTAATGATATATATTCATTCGATTTTGTCCCGGAAACCCTAGACCCACTCCAAATTGCATACCGCCCCAACAGATCCACAGATGACACAATCTCAATCAGACCCCACACTTCCCTTTCCCACCTGGGACAAAATGAACACCTATGTGAGAATGCTGTTCATTGACTACAGCTCAGCATTCAACAATACAGTACCCACGAAACTCGCCACTAAGCTAAGAACCCTGGGACTAAACACCTCCCTCTGAATCTGGATCCCAGCTGGTAAGGGTAGGCAACAACACATCTGCCACGCTGATCCTCAACATGGGGACCCCTCAGGGGTGCATGCTTAGCCCCCTCCTGTACTCCCTGTTGAACCACGACTGCGTGGCCAAGCACGACTCCAACACCATAATTACGTTTTCTGACGACACAACGGTGGTAGGCCTGATCACCGACAACGATGAGACAGCCTATAGGGAGGAGGTCAGAGACCTGGCAGTGTGGTGTCAGGATAACAACCTCTCCCTCAACGTGAGCAAGACAAAGGATATGATCGTGGACTACAGGAAAAGGAGGGCCGAGCACACCCCCATTAACTTCGACGGGGCTGTAGTGGAGCTGGTCGAGAGTTTCAAGTTCCTTGGTGTCCTCATCACCAACAAACTATCATGGTCTAAACACACCAATAAATTTGTGAAGAGGGCACGACAACACATTTTCCCCCTCAGAAGACTGAAAAGATTCGACATGGGTCCCTAGCTCCTCAAAAAGAAGAAGGCCCAAAGAATTGTCAAAGACTCCAGTCACCCACACACACTTGTATTTAACAGTGCTGCTACTTGCTGTTAATTATCTATGTGGTCACTTTATCCCTACCAACATAGACAAATTATATCGACTAACCTGTAACCCCAAACACTGACTCGGTACCAGTACCCCCTGTATATAATCTCTACACTGACTCGGTACCGGTACCCCCTGTATATAACCTCTACACTGACTCGGTACCGGTACCCCCTGTATATAATCTCTACACTGACTCGGTACCGGTACCCCCTGTATATAACCTCTACACTGACTCGGTACCGGTACCCCCTGTATATAATCTCTACACTGACTCTGTAACGGTACCCCTGTATATAACCTCTACACTGACTCGGTACCGGTACCCCCTGTATATAATCTCTACACTGACTCGGTACCGGTACCCCCTGTATATAACCTCTACACGGTACCCCTGTATATAACCTCTACACTGACTCGGTACCGGTACCCCCTGTATATAATCTCTACACTGACTCGGTACCGGTACCCCCTGTATATAACCTCTACACTGACTCGGTACCGGTACCCCCTGTATATAACCTCTACACTGACTCGGTAACGGTATCCCCTGTATATAACCTCTATTGTGTACCGGTTTTTATATAATCTACATGACAGTGGGTATCCCCTGTATATAACCTCATTATTGTGTTACTTTTTTATATATACAGTGGGGCAAAAAAGTATTTATTTAATTTATTTAGTCATCCACCAATTGTGTAAGTTCTCCCACTTAAAAATCCAAATACTTATTTTCCACAATAATTTGAAAATAAATTCATTAAAAATCATACAATGTGATTTTCTAGATTATTTTTTTTTCATTTTGTCTGTCATAGTTGAAGTGTACCTATGATGAAAATTACAGGCCTCTCTCATCTTTTTAAGTGGGAGAACTTGCACAATTGGTGGCTGACTAAATACGTTTTTGCCACACTGTATAGATATACTGTAGTATATTTAGTAAATATTAACTGTATTTCCTTAAAACTACATTGTTGGTTAAGAGCTTGTAAGTAAGCATTCCAATGCAAGGTATTTGGCACTTGTACCAAATACATTTGATGTGACGTGGAAGAATATAATGCTTTATTTATATTATTTATGCATGATCTACAAGTGTCTTGTCTTTTATGTAAACTATTATTTAATTACACAAAAATGAACAATATAATTGATATTTTAAACTCAGAGGACAATGATTTAATTGATAATAATGCAATGTAAAAGGGTGGAATACATACAAAACTGTTATTTATTATTCTGCACATCCCTGGCTCTGCTGTGAGGAGAGGTTTGAACTGGCTAGAGGTTGAACGTAAACAGGGAAAAGGTTAACTCTGTGGGAACCCCAGGGAGTACATCAATTATAGATGAAGACAAAACATAAGCCTTTTTTTCCTCTTCATGATTTTGATTAGTATTTACAGAGGTGGTGCCTTTTATAGCATGAGAGAGAGAGAGAGAGAGAGAGAGAGCTAGAGAGAGAGAGAGAGAGAGAGAGAGAGCTAGAGAGAGAGAGAGAGAGAGAGAGAGAGAGAGAGAGAGAGAGAGAGAGAGAGAGAGAGAGAGAGAGAGAGAGAGAGAGAGAGAGAGAGAGAGAGAGCTAGAGAGAGAGAGAGAGAGAGAGAGAGAGAGAGAGAGAGAGAGAGAGAGAGAAATTCACTTGCTTTGACAATGTAAACATATGTATCCCATGCCAATAAAGCCCCATGAATTTAATTTAATTGAGAAAGAGAGAGAGAGAGAGAGAGAGAGAGAGAGAGAGAGAGAGAAGGAGGGGTGAGAGAGAGAGAGAAAGAGAGAGAGAGAGAGGGAGAGAGAGAGAATTTCACTTGCTTTGACAATGTAAACATATGTATCCCATGCCAATAAAGCCCCATGAATTTAATTTAATCGAGAAAGAGAGAGAGAGAGAGAGAGAAGGAGGGGTGAGAGAGAGAGAGAAAGAGAGAGAGAGAGAGAAGGAGGGGGAGAGAGAGAGAGAGAGAGAGAGAGAGAGAGAGAGAGAGAGAGAGAGAGAGGAAGAGGGGAGAGAGAGAGAGAGAGAGAGAGAGAGAGAGAGAGAGAGAGAGAGAGAGTGGAAGAGGGGGTGAGAGAGAGAGAGAGAGAGGAAGAAAGAGAGAGAGAGAGAGAGAGAGAGGGGGGGGAGATAGTAAAGCCCTTAAATTGAATTGATAGGTGGGAGAAGATAGGGAGGGGAGGGGAGGCGAGAGGGAGCACCCCTTTCCTGTTGCCACAAGAAAATGAAAACCTGTGAAGAACAAACATCATTGTAAATACAACCCATATTTGTTTATTTATTTTACCTTGTACTTTTAACTATTTGCACATAATATGACATTTGAAATGTCTTTATTCTTTGGCAATGCAAACACGTTTCAGAGAGACAGACAGAGAGAGAGATGTAATGCCAATGCAATGACTAACATAGAAACATCATATAGAACTGTCTGGTGAATGTAATAATAGTTCCGATTTAAGAGATTTTATATATTTTTTTATTAAATACAACCTTGGGAATTATGTTGATATTAAACTTCAGTATGAGTAAATAGTTGTTTACCAATGGAATATAGCCTTTACGCAGAGTGGAAAACAAAGGTGTATTTTCAACCTATACACACCATATAAAACATCCCCTGAATTGATGATACAAAGGAGTATTAAAGTATTAAAAAGCAAACAAACAAAAATATTCAAAAGCAAAGTCAAGTTAACAATTTAAAAGGGCCTCAATAGTATGAAGAAAGTGTGCCAACAACAAAAAAAACTTCTATTCAATGACCAACAAAAGCACTAGCAGATGGCTGTAAAATCAATTAACTGGCCGACAGAAAATTCGGTCATGCCAGACTGGTGTTCTCCAAGCTATTCTTAAAACGTCCCGACTGTGTGACTGTGGACACCTGAGGAAGGGAAAGTGACTCCGGATATTTCGAGTGCTTAACCCCAGAGAGAGTGTCAACAACAACCACGACGAGGCAACAAACAGCCCAGCCGGCGTCCGTCTGGACAACAACACTCTCCGTGTCTTTTATCTTCGACCCTCGCTCCTCTCAGGAAATGACAACCAAGTGCTCAACAGGCCTTTCAAGAGACAAGCTGAATGGAAAACTACAATTTACACTATACGTAACACTTCTTTTTTGTTTAAATACGAAACTCAGGATGATCTAAATAGATACATGTTCTATGTTAGATCTAATACATTACTTAAATAGCCTACAAATGACGCTCCTTATTTTAGGCTATACTAGGCTACATTGTGATCACTTGTGGACTATTTACGTAATGTATTAGATTGTATAGACAATGTAGTAAACACTTAAATACATTATTGGCCGTTCTATTCGTTTATTTTCTTTCTTTGGTAAGTCATAACAAAACAGTCCAAACAAGCCAATGCGTCTCAAAATTATTGGCTAAATGTCAAAAATAAAGACATCCATTTTGGCATTGCGAAGAGCTAACAACAACGATAGATAAACGATAGATAAACAACATGAGATAAACTTCAGGGCCTACTTCAACCTAATGTATGCAATAACCTGGTTTGTGGATCTTGCGTGCCTAATAGTTTTGGAAAACCTTTGAAGAAATGGCACTCTGGTGCAAAATGTAGTTTACTTCTTATTACAGTGTGTCTATCTCCCGTTCTCATCTCCTTGCGCAGATCACCCAGGCGTGTTCTCTTCTTCCCAGTAACATTGGGCCTTACAGAGGCGGTGCTGTGCGGGGTTGGGCCGTGGTGAGAGGGAGCCGAAGACGATGCAAGAGCTGGGTTTGAAGCCGAGAGGAAACCTACCATGTGAGGCCAAGCCTCTGAAGTCATCACTGAAATATTTGACAACCAAACATAAGTCTTTTTTTTATCAGGGCGATGTATGCCTATCTCAATTAGCCGATTGTAGTTTTCTATATGACTCATCTCAAAACAAACCTAGGAATTAGTTTTTGAACGGATTTGTTTCCATTAAAATATGTTCAGTTCTTACTGTTAATAAATTACAAGATAATATAAGTAAGTGTCTAACTACTCTTAAATCACATTCAAGAAATCGATGTAAAGTAGGCTAAACTTAGGCTACTAATAACATATAAGTATATCATCAACAGCAGCAACAACAACAACAACAACAGCATACCTTATGATCATGCGTATGTTGTTTCATTTCTTTTTCAATGTTCCATGAACTTTCATGCTTCGATGGCTGTTGTGCACCATTTTAGGCCCCCAAAATGGTCATTTTAATCAAATCATTTTCTTCAGCGCAATAAAAAAAAAAAAAATTTTTTTTTTTTACTTGAACACTTGAATTAAGTGAATAAATAACTTGAATAAGTTCTGATAAAAGTCAGTCGTGTAATTTATTGGGCTACTAAGTAAAGTATTATAATGCAGAATTATGAGCAAACTTCATAAAATAAAACAAATGTGTAAAAAAAAAAAAAAAAAAAAGTCCAATTTGAAGACAGAAAGGCTCATCATTAGCATTGGCATGTTGTTCGACTAATTGACATAGGCTATTACCTATTCATATATTTAAGCAAATGACACAATTATGTAATAAAATGACTGTAAACGCTGTAGTTTTTTTTTTTGTCTTTTCAAATAAAGAGGACCCCTTCTTCCAGGTCGACAGAAGAAGAAGAAGAAGAAACGTCGCTGTGTGCCCATTTTCGAACGGACTGCTCTTGAAAACCACCTTCTCTATACCAATGAAGACAGACAAATACAGAGAACATGAAACAGGCAAGAATAGTTTCACTAAACTTTAAACTGTAGGGTCTACATTTTGTAAACATATCTAAGCTATATTTCAGCAGAGACGGTGTTTTTTAATCATGGACACATTGGGCTTCAAATGCGCTATTATTGTTCTCGGCAAACTACAATAAATCAAGTATGCAACTTTATATTACGCAGATAATCATTTTGTATTTCTTCAACAACAAAAAACGAGATTCTGAATGTATAGGTCTGTATACTGGGTGAGAATTGCACACAACCATACTTACAGAAAATCTTACAGAAGACTTTTTGAATTTCGATAACACACAATGTCCATTGTTTTAAAACTCGACTTTGTTGCAGACACATTGCTGTAAATGCTGAAAATAATTGTATCAAAAATGAAAATAAGGAAATACTCCGTCGTTTTGCTTTAACTCGACCACTGAAATATGAGTGTCCCGCAGGGGGGCGCTCTGTCCCCGCTAAAACCGCCGTGTCCCTGCCCAAATGTGTGATTCCTGAGAAAAGCAGTGGCCCCGGAGCAGCGGTTTTCAGAGCTAGTTGTGGGGGTGTGACCGTATGAGAGCTGCTTTACACATAACCCCTCCTACTACGCCCCCCGTCTCTCTCTCTCTCGCTCTCTCTTTCACTATTCTCCCTTGTTCTTGCACACCGTTTCTTCATTCCAATGCACACACAGAGCGGAGCATAAACTTTCCGCAACCACGCCGATAATTCGCTCAGGGACTTACTACAATAGATAAACCAAGCGGATTGTATCGGGAATAAGACTTGATCATGTATGTACGTAATTGTGAAAATGCATAGTTGGACTATGCTACATTATGGTATTTGATACAAGAAGTGTGAAGATATCAAACGTATTGACTACAGAAAAGACTTGGGATTTTTTCCCGACAGACCCTGTGAGACGGACATTTACTTCCCTCGGTGTCGATTATATGAAATATTAACGGGGATATTTACCGAACCGTTGTTGGGAACAGGGCAACTTCTCTTTGGTCGTTTGCCAAATGCGTCTACGGGTTGGACAACTACGGAATCTCGTTTCTCTGGCATAAAACCCACTGGAAATCATTGAGTAAGGAGAGGGCACAAATCTTCTCGTACCTTGCTCATATTCCTATTTCCCTCGTTGGTTTTATGGAGGTAACTCTGGGTTTGGGTGCTTGACGCCGTTGGACTGGGTGCTTGACGCGGTTGGACTGGGTGCCGGAACACCTCGGATTGTATTCACCCGTCTCTCCCTCTCTCCCCTGGGGTTATTTTTATGTCCGAGCTGACCGCTTTATGACAATGGATTACTTGCTGGTTTTATGCAGCCTCTGGTTGCACATGGCCTCAGCTGTTGAAGGTAAGACAGACACATTCATATTTTAAGGGGGTTTATTATAAACTGCTATTTTTTGGGCAGAATTTGCGTTAAGACCCTGATTGCCCTGGGTTTTAACTACGCCGAAGCTTTCGTGAGGTCCGTCAATGGCCAACAAACAGTACGCATTGGTCGTAGCCGAAGCCGAGTTACGCAGGTTGATCCCTCATCGAGATGTATCTCTGTTGTTTTTATTTTAGCCTTTAAATCGAGAACATTTTATTTTATCAGGAAATAAGAGACCATTTTGATTTGCACGAACTCGCCACCAACGGATAGCTTTGCGCAACGGCATGCAGGCAACCCCAAACAACCCCAATTACCTTGCCGCTGCCGATTTTCAATACACATTTGTAATGCACACCAGTTCTAGCCTTTCAATGATGGCTGTGTATTCTTCTCTTTAAGATCATTCATTCTTCTTGATGATTGGCTTTTCATTATCGCCTTACGGAAATTAGCGCAACACTACTGTATGTCAACGGGGAGTCGGATCTCTGTAGGCTGCAGCTCCCCGGGTATGCCCCAGACCATAGGCTACCGAGTCAGCTTCTCGTATCGTGGAAGGGTTCTTTATTGCCTAAAATAGTGGATCAACTACTTTCTAAGCAGTTTTTTTTTATGTCAAACCGTTTCAGCAACGTGTACCCTTTTGCTTTATGTGCTACTGGATAATGGTCAATATCAAGAAAAGTGTGTTAACCATGTACAATAATAGCACAATGCACTGGTTGTCTACAAAACCACTGTGGAATATAGGTCCTATTGCGATTGCGTTCCTTAATATGTATTGCATTTTAGTGAATGTTGTATTTTTTCTTTCATGTAGGCCTACTCACTGGGTACAGACGTCAATTAAACGCCTATTCCAAGTTAGTTTAAAGTCATTTCATTGACATGACGTGGAAAACAACGCCGATTCAACCCGCGTGTGCCTAGTGGGTTTATGAAAGGAAAGAAAATACATAATTCACTAAAATAGCTATACATATTAACGAAGGCAATTGCAATACGGCCTATATTTCACAGTGATTTTGTAAACAACTAGTGTATTATGCTAATATATGAAACGAAAATTGTTGTATTATCTAACAGTGGGCTATTTTATGAATGATTTGTATAGAGTGGGGAAAGGTCTACGACAGGGGAGAGTGATGCTTGCTCTCTCTCCAACGCCGTCAGTGTTGTATTAAGAGATGCGTTGCTTGACAGAATGGTCGGGTTTATTAAATGAATAATTAATCAAGTGATCCTTATGTTCAGGCAGCTCATTGTCAAAACAATACTATCGAATAACTTATTTACTGGCAACATTTGGCATTGGAACTTGGGTTGAAATCGGTTTGAATGGTGCTACAGCCGTTTTAGCAAGGCAAGACTTGGAAGGCTACCCGGCTGGCTAGTGTTACTGTTGCCACTAGAAAAGTAGGGCAGGGTGCCACTGTTTCAGGAAATGGCGCTCTCCCACAGCTTTCTTGTCTCTTTTCAGGACCTCTCAATACATTTTCAACTCCTTTGAATTTACGCTGATAAGATAAGCGTTTCTCTTTGAACTTGCGAGAGAAACCGAATAGCATGCAGTTGAATGACTATTGGGGTCATTTGATAACGAACGACTCATCACCCGACTTCCGATCCTAAAATAACATTATATTAGTTGTGCGTAATTATAAAATAGCAAGACTATGTTGTGTTTAACATTTATTTTTTAAATCGGTTGTTCTGTTGTTTTCATAGTGGGGCTTTTAAGTAGGCTATAGTTGTGGTAAAGTGAAGTAGGCTATAGCACAGGTATAAACATAATATAAGCTAGGGTTTATCTAATAAGCCTTGTTGTTTCGTGTGTGTCCTCAGTCTTGATAAGGTATACTATATAGGCCAACTCATTTCAAATACAAGCGGTAGCTTATGATGTATAATGTGCACGAAATCGACACATTCACCTATATGTGTGGCGCAGCTGTCTAAGGCACTACATCTCAGTGCTAGTAGGCGTCACTACAGACCCTGGTTCGATTCCATGCTTTGTCACATCCAGTTGTGATTGGGAGCCCCATTAGGCCAGCTCACAATTAGCCCAGCGTCGTTCTCGGGTTTGGCCAGGTAGGCCCTCATTGTAAAATAAGAAGTTGTTCTTAACTGACTTGCCTAGTTAAATGGTAAATAAATGATGTAAAATATATGTATATAACAACGATACACGGTTTATTTCAAGATAGGCCTTCTGGGAGACACTCATTTTGAGTGGTGCTTCAGGGTAGGCCTATAGCCGCACCGAAATTCTGGGTGCAGCTTTTGGCTTAAGTTGATATATTTCGTTAGAACAATCTATTTCCACCATAAGTGATGCCATAAATTTCACTTCGCTGACCTGGTTCAGGCCTTATACTAAGCTTTTAATATGGTCGGGTGATTTATGACATGCGCCTGAGACTTCTCGGAGACTTCTGCTAGTTAATGGTGATTTCGGGAGAGGCAAGCGGCCGCCCCGAGAACAATACATGACCACATGGTCCGTCTGGTCTGACCAGAAACTATAAACGAGAGAATGAATGCCCATAATTTACCCAGTTTACAGCCACTACCAACAAGGGACATAAAAAAAGTACACTGGCATGAGTTGGGTCTTGGGGAAATAGTTTTTCTATAGACCATTGAAAAGAAAATACCTTTAGTTTTTTTGCAGGCCATGTTTTTTAGTAGGTTGTGCCTTCATGTTCACGATTACATCGAATATGTTCAATTATTAATGAAACATATCCCAGATTAACTAAACCATTAGATACCCACATAGACCCATTATGTGGCCTATTTTTGGGGGGGCGCACGAACTAGGCCTAAAAGTCATAGCGTAACATTGTAATTTAAGATTAATTTTGCTTAGCAAAAAATCAACCATGTTTTTCCTTTTGTAGTCAGTTTTTCAAACTCAACAGTCAAAAAGTAATTGATGAAGAAGATTCACGTTTATTTATTCAGAAACAAAGGCAAAGGCCCATGGATGATCGGATGCACCTTCCACGTAGACCTATGCAAATTATTTTTCAGTATAGACTACTCAGTACTTTAAAGCTGTCAAAACAAATCATTTTCTAGTGATATTGATCAGTTTTTATGTAATACGGTTGGTTGTAAGATCCTCACAAGTAATATGGTGTACATGGCTCTACAGATAAAGTGACCAACAACCAGAGTTGTTTCGATGAAGCTCTGTGGCTTTCAGTTTTCTCGTAGCTCTGTTGGAGACCTACATTGTCCCGATAACATTCCAGTGCACAGGAGGATTAGTTCATCTTCCCCATTTTAAATGATGTTCGTGTTAGAGGCTAAAGCACATTTGTTTTTCTGTTAGCGGAGTGCACAGCACACATAACGGCGATCACGAGGGCAAGCTGGAACCGCGTTTTCCCACTTTGACGCGTATTTCACTTATAGTTCCCATCCTTCATGTTGTACGGAGTTTCAGGGGAATGGGTGCTTATGGATGAGGTTAGGGTTAAGGTAAGGGTAGAGGTTAGGATAGGGACGTCCCAAGGATCCCGGATAGCAATAACATTTTTCTTATTTTACAGTTGGTGATTCTCTCGCTCTTTCTCTCAATTTCAATTCAAATCCATTACATTCTATTTCAATTCAATTTTCTCTCTCAGCCAGGTGTAAAAAACTCTCTCTCTCTTCACCTTGACTGAAAGGCTCTTCGTCACCATTATTATCGCTTAACCCATTGAAAAGCAGTGGGGGCCATTTTGTTTGGTACACTTGTTCTGGGTTAAATAAGGAAAGCTATACCCAGTTTTTTTCTGAATACTATAGACCTATTCTCTTTGAATGAACTAGGAGTTTTGTTAGCTTTTTAGTGATCCCGTAAGGAGTGCCACCGGACAGACCACTTGCAGAGCGGCCACCTCGGAGTAGGCTATCTATCCATTTTGCATATGCATTCAAAGGCAAATGATCAACAAACGTCGTTAAGGATAATAATGGCCATTATTAAACGGACAACAAAAAAAGACTGATTAGTCCTAAGGTTAACAATGGTAACAACCAGAGCCTCTTTAAGTCGAGGGGGACATTGAAGGGCGGAGAGAGGCGTGGACCTGCATTTGTAAAAGGTTACACAATAATCCGTAACCAGCACTTTCAGTTTTACGGTGAAGAGAGACGGTGCTGGTGCTGAATACGACAGAATGGATTCCTGTTCCCTGGTCATTGTTTTTTGGGAAGTGTTTTGAGTCTTTCTTAGTTGTTAAAGATTTACTCCACAGGACTAAACGAAACACTGTTATTAAAACCAAAATGACAATTACATGGCAAAAAGAAAGAGAAGTGTGTTACGATTTAATTGCATGTTTGGATTTGTTTTTACTGAATTGGTCCAGTTTCTAGGCCTAATAAAAATAATTGTAAGAATTATAATACTAACATAATATCAATATTATAAACTATTATTATAGGCTAATTATGCTTACTGCTTGTAGTCATATCACAATCTATTTTTTTTAATCAATATTTCTTACTGTGCTTTAATAATTTGAAGAAAGTGTCGTAGGCCATAGCCTAAGAAAATCCCTATTGATTTGTAGAACTATTGAAAGTCATTTATTTAAACTCTCCTTTACAGACAGTGTTGCAATCTATGTGGCTTGATTGATCAAGAAAAAACCGTGCTGCGTAGGCCTTTAACCGGAGAATCAATAGAGGACATTGGCTTTCTATCGTCTGTAGTGGAACCTGGCTTCCCATGGTCTGTGATGAACCAAATGGCTGCGACTTGGGACCAGCTGAAGTCCCTGGCCTAACAATCTACTATAGGACAGGTCTTTATTGAAACATTGAAGTGCAGCAATTAACCAATTCATAAGGCAAAGTATGAATCGTCTCTTTGAATCAAATGGTGTGCGGGGACAGAGGGATTGAGTGGGCCTATCTGACTGCCACGTAGGCCACTCCGCGAGACACTGAGCATGACAAGTGATGTGCCAAAGCATATACATTTTTATGATCTTTGACTTATTGAATTACATGGGCCAAATTATTTTTTAATTCATTTCAGTTTGAGGTTTTTATTAGTCGTAGGGACTGTGTACGGGATACGCATAGTATAAACATCGTCGAAACGAAGTGCTTGCAGTTTCCTTCTCGAGAAATGCAACAAAGATACGAAATAATTTAAAAAATGAAAGTACAAACATTGAAGTAAATTACAGTAGAATAGAATAAAGCATTTTTAGCACAAGTACAATACAGGAAGGCACAGTTTATAGCCCAATATTTACACATGTATTGGGGAAGGGGTTATGGGGGTCATCCTTTAGAATGATTTGGAATGATGAAGTATAACGTTTAGTACCAGGCTATACGGTTGATGAAGTATAACGTTTAGTACCAGGCTATACGGTTGTGGTCTGTTGTTGTTGTTGTTGTTGCATTACGTGAATTATAGTTGTATTTTATCATCTAATTTCATGTTGTTTTTCACATAGATAGTTTTGCCATTATTACAAATACTGTACTCAATATTGTTAGAGTATCATTCACATCATTGTATTAGACTAATTATATTGACATCATTTCTTCCCCGTGTGAAACCTTTTGTCTGTGAGTAATATTGGAAACTTTTTGTTAATTAAGTTCATATGCAATATAATTAGGGTAACAATTTAATAAACATTTTGTGAATTTTACAGTCATTGGAGCTCTCACAACACTCATAATAGTTATAAGGATGATGATGATTAATGTTAAATTACAATGTTATGCTACTGGGGGTGGGTGGGGGGTGGGGTGGGTGGGTTGAGGGGGGTTGGGGGGGCTGTGCAGAGAGAGAGAGAGAGAGCTGACAGGCTGAGCTCAGATGAGGGGGTTGGTTGGTGGGGGGCTGTGGCTGTGCAGAGAGAGAGAGAGAGAGAGAGAGTTGACAGGCTGAGCTCAGATGGTTGGTGGGGGCCTGTGGCTGTGCAGAGAGAGAGAGAGAGAGAGTTGACAGGCTGAGCTCAGATGGGGGTTGGTTGGTGGGGGCCTGTGGCTGTGCAGAGAGAGAGAGTTGACAGGCTGAGCTCAGATGAGGGGTTGGTTGGTGGGGGACTGTGGCTGTGCAGAGAGAGAGAGAGCTGATAGGCTGAGCTCAGATGGTTGGTGGGGGTCTGTGGCTGTGCAGAGAGAGAGTGAGAGTTGACAGGCTGAGCTCAGATGGGGGTTGGTTGGTGGGGGCCTGTGGCTGTGCAGAGAGAGAGAGAGTTGACAGGCTGAGCTCAGATGAGGGGTTGGTTGGTGGGGGGCTGTGGCTGTGCAGAGAGAGAGAGAGCTGACAGGCTGAGCTCAGATGGTGGTTGGTAGGGGGCTGTGGCTGTGCAGAGAGAGAGCTGACAGGCTGAGCTCAGATGAGGGGTTGGTTGGTGGGGGCCTGTGGCTGTGCAGAGAGAGAGAGAGAGAGAGAGAGCTGACATGCTGAGGTCAGATAGGGGGGCTGTGGCTGTGCAGATAGAGAGAGAGCTGGCAGGCTGGACAGATGGGAGGGTTGGTGTGGGGCTGTGGCTGTGCAGAGAGAGAGAGAGAGCTGACAGACTGAGCTCAGATGGGGGGGGTGGTGGGGGCTGTGGCTGTGCAGAGAGAGAGAGAGCTGGCAGGGCTGAGCTCAGATGGGGGTGGTGGGGGCTGTGGCTGTGCAGAGAGAGAGAGAGAGAGCTGACAGGCTGATAGATGATATAGGACACTCAGGAGCCGTCACGTGAATGTTGACGGCGTGTCTCTTGTAGCACACAGTCATTTGTTCATAGGGACCAAAGCATTACACCATGAACTTCTATGTAATTTGTTCATATATCTAGGGACCAAAGCATTACACCATGAACTTCTATGTCATTTGTTCATATATCTAGGGACCAAAGCATTACACCATGAACTTCTATGTCATTTGTTCATATATCTAGGGACCAAAGCATTACACAATGAACTTCTATGTCATTTGTTCATATATCTAGGGACCAAAGCATTACACCATGAGCTTCTATGTCATTTGTTCATATATCTAGGGACCAAAGCATTACACCATGAGCTTCTATGTCATATATCTAGGGACCAAAGCATTACACCATGAATTTGTTCATATATCTAGGGACCAAAGCATTACACCATGAACTTCTATGTCATTTGTTCATATATCTAGGGGCATTACACCATGAAATGTCATTTGTTCATATATCTAGGGACCAAAGCATTACACCATGAACTTCTATGTCATTTGTTCATATATCTAGGGACCAAAGCATTACACCATGAACGTCTATGTCATTTGTTCATATATCTAGGGACCAAAGCATTACACCATGAACTTCTATGTAATTTGTTCATATATCTAGGGACCAAAGCATTACACCATGAGCTTCTATGTCATTTGTTCATATATCTAGGGACCAAAGCATTACACCATGAGCTTCTATGTCATTTGTTCATATATCTAGGGACCAAAGCATTACACCATGAACTTCTATGTCATTTGTTCATATATCTAGGGACCAAAGCATTACACCATAAACGTCTATGTCATTTGTTCATATATCTAGGGACCAAAGCATTACACCATGAACTTCTATGTCATAGAATAAATAGTAGGTGACCTTTTCAGATGGACAATGGATTACTGAATAGACTACATTCTGGATGATATCAGGCTATAATATTCTGGATGGATTGCTTATGCTGTGAAGTGAATGGCTTATTGGTGGATGTGGACCTTTCTGTCTGTCTGTCTGTCTGTCTGTCTGTCTGTCTGTCTGTCTGTCTGTCTGTCTGTCTGTCTGTCTGTCTGTCTGTCTGTCTGTCTGTCTGTCTGTCTGTCTGTCTCGTCCGGACCCGTCCGTCCGTCCGTCCGTATCTATCTATCTATCGATCTATTATCGCTCTCTCTCTCTCTCTCTCTCTCTCTCTGTCTCTGTCTCTCTCTCCCCTCTCTCTCTCTCTCTCTCTCTCTCTCTCTGTCTCTCTCTCTCTCTCTCTCTCTCTCTCTGTCTCTCTCTCTCTCTGTCTCTGTCTCTCTCTCTCTCTCTCTCTCTCTCTCTCTGTCTCTCTCTCTCTCTCTCTCTGTCTCTCTCTCTCTCTCTCTCTCTCTCTGTCTCTCTCTCTCTCTCTCTCTCTCTCTCTCTCTCTCTCTCTCTCTCTCTCTCTCTCTCTCTCTCTCTCTGTGTGTGTGTGTGTCCTCCTGGCAGCTGATGGAGGGTCTTGTCGAAGCAGGTCTTTGACACCCGCTCCCTCTCCCGAGAGGAGCAAATATGTCTGGGCCTGCACACTGCCAAACCCCCACTGGTGCTGTCTACAGCCAGTCTAGCGGAACGACGGAGATGAGGGAGACAGAAAAGAGAGGGATTTTAAAGAAAGAAAGAGAGACTTTGGGACTTGCACTCCGTCTGGGGAGAGCGAGATGGGTGGCGGTGTCGCACGGCGACAGAGCTGTGTTTTATATCACCGTGCCAACCGCCGTGGCCGACAGAGATAGCTCAAGCCACCCAAACAAAGTCGCATGACGGCATTAAGGGTAGTATCACCTCTCCTCTTAGTCACTCTGTCAAAGTCAGAATGTTCCTTCTCTGTTTTTTTATTTTTTTATTTGACGATAAAACATTTTAATCCAAAATGGGTGTTTTAGTCCCTTAGTCAGTTGTCATTATTTATTTATAAATGTTTTATCTATTTATTATATTTATTATATGTCCGTCTAACTGGAGCCATTTGAATGGGTTTCAAAATTCTGATGAAATGCTTGACATAATGTTAAGAGCTTTACAGTTTTTCTCATTCGCTGCTTTGGGTGCATTTTTCACATCATCCCTAACATGTTGCAAAATAATAAGTGCATTTCTCAGAACAATTTGTACAAACTGCAGTATACAATAGATATGTTACTAAAGCTAGTCAGTCACTAAAAATCCTTAGTACATCTCTCAAAAGTAAATATTCATGCCAATGATCATGTCAGTGTCATCAGAATGATAAGTCATTGAGTCATTGTTCACGAACAAGGTCGTCAAAATGTTTAGGCATGTTGTCAATGTAACTGTGAACTTTGACAGTATTACCTGATGTAAACTTAGGCTACAGTTTGGATGACAGCTACTGTATTGAAAATGCACAAGGCTGCACTTCTATGGCATATATCAATTTTAACAGTGCTATTTACTTATTACTGTATGTGGGTTATTGATTGAAAGAGACTGGACAACCCAAGAGGCACAAAGGAAAAAAAACTAAATTAGAAAGAAACACCGGAAACCACCCCTAAGGCACAACTTTGCCCGCAGCACTGTTGTGCTGTCTCTACACATCCAGACGTTCCTGTCTGTCGGCCCACATATTCTCATCCACATCACACCGGATATTTTCCCTTCCAATTCAATGTGGAAAGAATCTTTTGGAATGCCTTATCCATCCTCTGCAGGCGTCTACTGTGATGTCCTCACATGCTGCATCCATTGCAGCCAGCAGGGTCATCTGTGTGTGTGGCTGACGATCGTACACCTTCCACCTCCATGCTGAAAATAACTCTCAATTGGGTTAAGGAATGGTGAATAAGGTGGGAGGAATTCTATGAGCATCCTCGGGTGGGTCACAAACCATTGCCTTATGATGTTTGATGGATGGAAACTCACATTATCACAAATGACCACATACTTTGGCAAATCCTCTCTAAACAGACCCCTCTCATCATCAGGGATGAGAGCCCTGTAGAGAGTCTCTAAAAAGTTGAGTAGATGCTGGGTGTTGTATGGGGGATATGGGTTAGGACACCATGCTCCGAAATAGCAGCACACATGGTGATATTTCCTCCCCGTTGGCCTGGCAAATCCACAGTAGCTCTGTGACCGATGATATTCCGACCCCACCTTCTGCATTTGGTCAGGTTGAAGCCAGCCTCATCCATGTATACAAAGTTGTGAGAGGGTTTGATTCCAACTCCATCATACGCTATATCCCAGAACACACAGTTGAATTTGTTTTGGTAAGGAAGAGTGACATAAAATGTACATATATTGCATGTTCCTTCCACAGCAATGGAAATGTGTGCAGTTTATGCTTACTGTAGTATGTATCACTATAAAATGTTGCTGGAAAGTAGTTACATAGATATATGTTTTACCTGTACATACTGGTACCGTAGCTCCTTAACTCTGTCCTCATTCCTTTGGAATGGTACACGGTACAGCTGTTTCATACTCATCTGGTTTCTATGCAGCACCCTGTCGATGGTTGAGATGCTAACCGTATGGATGTTTTCAAAGACATCGTTGTCTTCTATAATGGTCCTTTGAGTCTCATGGCATTGTTTGCTCGGACCATGGTGCAAATAGCCTCCTCCTGTTGAGGTGTGAAAAGGCGTCCTCTGCCACCGGTTTCAGGTAATCTTGCAGTCCTATGTGGGGAAATGCAGTGATGCATCGCACACTTTCACATAGACAAAAACTATGCGAACACACATTTTACTGTAAAACATACAGGTGGGTGCATGTAAGGTGCAGTATGTATCTGTATAGAGTATATTTCTGTATGCTGTGAAATACAAGTGGACTACTGTAATATGAAGCATTGTAGGAAGTATACAGTATACTGCTTATATACAGTAACAGTGCACTGTACATTGGTGGACATACCTGTACGATTCATCAATTCACGTTTTTGTACAAAAGGTCTAATAGAAATATGTAAAACTATGCTTGACAGTTTATGACAAATAGTTCAACAACTTTGCATGTAATGGCTTATGCAAGGAACTAATGCCTAGATGTTTTGAGGGGTAAGACTATTCAACAGAGAACCATCTACTATATTTTGATCAACATGACATGAGCAATTGATAATGTGGAAAAAAGCTGACACTTGTACATTATCAATTGCAATTTGTTTAAAAGGAATAAGAAATTGCTTTAATGATGTGCACAAGTGACTAGATGATTTGGAATTTGTACAAATAGTATCAAGAAGTGCACTTTTGATCTAAGAAATGCACCAAAGCGAGTGAGAAAAACTGTAATATCTAACTTTTTGGGGCAACCTGACCAACTTCACATAGAAATATGAGGTATAGATCTGTCACTCTCATTGAAAGCCAGTCTAAGAAGCGGTAGATCTGTTCTATGCGTGCTATTTCTATTCTTCACGTTACCTTTGGTTTTGTACACCAGCTTCAAACAGCATTAGAACTTTAGCTACCGGGAAATACGAATTTTTCACATTTCACAGGCCTCTTCCAACATGGACGCACATAAAGCGCATCTGAAATGACCATGTGTCACAGCTCACACCGCGTGTTCAGCAGGGAACAACGTTGTGAAATGTTTAGATAGAAATATATGATGTCTATTCGTGCCTGTCTGACATGTAGAATAAGGAATCCTGTCTGCTGTTTCTGTGGCGTTTCTATCTACATTGTTCCACAACGTTTGCCTTCTGAACACGATCCTTCTGTGTGTTTTCTTCCACCCACTATGGAGGACCCATGCCCTTTGAACTTTCTCTCAAAACCAGGCGGTCGCTGCCACTTAACCAAACCAAGTCTTGTTTATCGGTAACAATGGTCGACTAAACACAATCAAACCGTTTAGGGCCGTGCTCTGAGTTCAGATTGGCCGACTAAACACAATCAAACCGTTTAGGGCCGTGCTCTGAGTTCATATTGGCCGACTAAACACAATCAAACCGTTTAGGGCCGTGCTCTGAGTTCATATTGGCCGACTAAACACAATCAAACCGTTTAGGGCCGTGCTCTGAGTTCAGATTGGCCGACTAAACACAATCAAACCGTTTAGGGCCGTGCTCTGAGTTCAGATTGGCCGACTAAACACAATCAAATCATTTAGGGCCGTGCTCTGAGTTCAGATTGGCCGACTAAACACAATCAAACCATTTGGGGCCGTGCTCTGAGTTCAGATTGGCCGACTAAACACAATCAAACCGTTTAGGGCCGTGCTCTGAGTTCAGATCGGCCGAATAAAAATGGAATAAGGACAAGGAAGAAAACCGGCGGTGATGTGTGTTTTTCGTACGGGGGAAAACACAGCCACTCATGCAATGACACAAACAGACAAGCTAACAGCGCTGAAGTGTGCTTGACTATCACTCACTTCCAGCTAGCGATTCTGGGCACATGGTGGGCTGTTCACATGTAGGCTTGGTGTCGCCACCATGGCCTGGTGGGCTGTTCACATGTAGGCTTGGTGTCGCCACCATGGCCTGGTGGGCTGTTCATATGTAGGCTTGGTGTCGCCACCATGGCCTGGTGGGCTGTTCATATGTAGGCTTGGTGTCGCCACCATGGCCTGGTGGGCTGTTCATATGTAGGCTTGGTGTGCTGTTCATATGTAGGCTTGGTGTCGCCACCATGGCCTGGTGGGCTGTTCATATGTAGGCTTGGTGTCGCCACCATGGCCTGGTGGGCTGTTCATATGTAGGCTTGGTGTCGCCACCATGGCCTGGTGGACTGTTCACATGTAGGCATGGTGTCGCCACCATGGCCTATTTATTGCCTTTACCTCCCTTATCTCTCCTCATTTGCTCACATTGTATATAGACTTGTTTTTCTACTGTATTATTGACTGTATGTTTTGTTTATTCCATGTGTAACTCTGTGTTGTTGTTTGTGTCAAACTGCTTTGCTTTATCTTGGCCAGGTCGCAGTTATAAATGAGAACTTGTTCTCAACTAGCCTACCTGGTTAAATAAAGGTGTTCTCAACTAGTCTACCTGGTTAAATAAAGGTGTTCTCAACTAGCCTACCTGGTTAAATAAAGGTGTTCTCAACTAGTCTACCTGGTTAAATAAAGGTGTTCTCAACTAGCCTACCTGGTTAAATAAAGGTGTTCTCAACTAGCCTACCTGGTTAAATAAAGGTGTTCTCAACTAGCCTACCTGGTTAAATAAAGGTGTTCTCAACTAGCCTACCTGGTTAAATAAAGGTGTTCTCAACTAGCCTACCTGGTTAAATAAAGGTGTTCTCAACTAGCCTACCTGGTTAAATAAAGGTGTTCTCAACTAGCCTACCTGGTTAAATAAAGGTGTTCTCAACTAGCTGGTTAAATAAAGGTGTTCTACCTACCTGGTTAAATAAAGGTGTTCTCAACTAGCCTACCTGGTTAAATAAAGGTGTTCTCAACTAGCCTACCTGGTTAAATAAAGGTGTTCTCAACTAGTCTACCTGGTTAAATAAAGGTGTTCTCAACTAGCCTACCTGGTTAAATAAAGGTGTTCTCAACTGGCCTACCTGGTTAAATAAAGGTGTTCTCAACTGGCCTACCTGGTTAAATAAAGGTGTTCTCAACTAGCCTACCTGGTTAAATAAAGGTGTTCTCAACTAGCCTACCTGGTTAAATAAAGGTGTTCTCAACTAGCCTACCTGGTTAAATAAAGGTGTTCTCAACTAGCCTACCTGGTTAAATAAAGGTGTTCTCAACTAGTCTACCTGGTTAAATAAAGGTGTTCTCAACTAGCCTACCTGGTTAAATAAAGGTGTTCTCAACTAGCCTACCTGGTTAAATAAAGGTGTTCTCAACCAGCCTACCTGGTTAAATAAAGGTGTTCTCAACTAGCCTACCTGGTTAAATAAAGGTGTTCTCAACTAGCCTACCTGGTTAAATAAAGGTGTTCTCAACTAGCCTACCTGGTTAAATAAAGGTGTTCAACTAGCCTACCTCAACTAGCCTACCTGGTTAAATAAAGGTGTTCTCAACTAGCCTACCTGGTTAAATAAAGGTGTTCTCAACTAGCCTACCTGGTTAAATAAAGGTGTTCTCAACTGGCCTACCTGGTTAAATAAAGGTGTTCTCAACTAGCCTACCTGGTTAAATAAAGGTGTTCTCAACTAGCCTACCTGGTTAAATAAAGGTGTTCTCAACTAGCCTACCTGGTTAAATAAAGGTGTTCTCAACCAGCCTACCTGGTTAAATAAAGGTGTTCTCAACTAGCCTACCTGGTTAAATAAAGGTGTTCTCAACTAGCCTACCTGGTTAAATAAAGGTGTTCTCAACTGGCCTACCTGGTTAAATAAAGGTGTTCTCAACTAGCCTACCTGGTTAAATAAAGGTGTTCTCAACTAGCCTACCTGGTTAAATAAAGGTGTTCTCAACTAGCCTACCTGGTTAAATAAAGGTGTTCTCAACTAGCCTACCTGGTTAAATAAAGGTGTTCTCAACCAGCCTACCTGGTTAAATAAAGGTGTTCTCAACTAGCCTACCTGGTTAAATAAAGGTGTTCTCAACCAGCCTACCTGGTTAAATAAAGGTGTTCTCAACTAGCCTACCTGGTTAAATAAAGGTGATATAAAAATAAATAATAAATACAAAAGCTGTGTTCATATGTTCATATGTAGGCCTGGTGGGCTGTTCATATCTAGGCCTGGTGGGCTGTTCATATCTAGGCCTGGTGGGCTGTTCATATCTAGGCCTGGTGGGCTGTTCATATGTAGGCCTGGTGGGCTGTTCATATGTAGGCCTGGTGGGCTGTTCATATCTAGGCCTGGTGGGCTGTTCATATCTAGGCCTGGTGGGCTGTTCATATCTAGGCCTGGTGGGCTGTTCATATGTAGGCCTGGTGGGCTGTTCATATCTAGGCCTGGTGGGCTGTTCATATGTAGGCCTGGTGGGCTGTTCATATCTAGGCCTGGTGGGCTGTTCATATGTAGGCCTGGTGGGCTGTTCATATGTAGGCCTGTGGGTGGGCTGTTCATATCTAGGCCTGGTGGGCTGTTCATATGTAGGCCTGGTGGGCTGTTCATATCTAGGCCTGGTGGGCTGTTCATATGTAGGCCTGGTGGGCTGTTCATATGTAGGCCTGGTGGGCTGTTCATATGTAGGCCTGGTGGGCTGTTCATATGTAGGCCTGGTGGGCTGTTCATATGTAGGCCTGGTGGGCTGTTCATATGTAGGCCTGGTGGGCTGTTCATATGTAGGCCTGGTGGGCTGTTCATATGTAGGCCTGGTGGGCTGTTCATATGTAGGCCTGGTGGGCTGTTCATATGTAGGCCTGGTGGGCTGTTCATATGTAGGCCTGGTGGGCTGTTCATATGTAGGCCTGGTGGGCTGTTCATATGTAGGCCTGGTGGGCTGTTCATATGTAGGCCTGGTGGGCTGTTCATATCTAGGCCTGGTGGGCTGTTCATATGTAGGCCTGGTGGGCTGTTCATATGTAGGCCTGGTGGGCTGTTCATATGTAGTGTTCATATCTAGGCCTGGTGGCTGTTCATGTAAGCCTGTAAGCCTGGTGGGCTGTTCATATGTAGGCCTGGTGGGCTGTTCAAGGCCTGGTGT